>NW_005842499.1:135283-138642 GCF_000455745.1 Alligator sinensis | reverse complement strand
GGCCCCTCAGAGGCCTCCACCCAAACGGAGCCCATGGTTCCAGGCTCCACGCAGACGGAGTCTCTGACTCTCAGCTGTGGGGGCTGCCTGACACTTTTTCAGGCTCTGGGGTCCAGGAGCATGGCCATCTCCCCTTGTTAGGTCTGCTCCCTTTTGGGGTCCCTGGTGCGCCAGCTATAGGAGCTCCAGACCGCAGTCCAGAGGCTGCATGCCATCACGGATGGTGAGCAGGAGATAGACTCCTACTCCCAGGCCCTTCACCCCGTGGAGGTGGAGGGTAGACCAAGGTCACCTTTCAGGACAAGGGAGGACTTGGGGACCTCCCATTCTGTCCAGCCAGGGGATTGGACCAAGGTGGTCAAGGGCTCCAAGGCCCACCACACCAAGGTCCCTGCCCTGCTGGAGCTTTGCAACAGGTATGAACCTCTTGCAGCCCCAGCAGAGCCTGATAAGCTGCCAGCTCCTGCAGGCAACACAGGCTCAACTGTAGCTACTGCCCCCACTCTCCCTAAGACAAAACACAAAGTGTTTGTTGTGGGAGACTCCACCCTGAGGGGGACTGAGGGGGCAATCTGCTGCCCCGACCCCTTAGCCCAGGAAGTCTGCTGCTTCCAAGGAGCCCATATCCGAGACATTGTGAAGAGGATCCCTAAGCTCCTCTGGCCCACTGACCACTACCCTATGCCTCTTATCCATCTGGGCATGAGTGACACAGCTCGGAGCAATCCCAGCCAGGTCATGAAGCACTACAGGGATTTGGGAGCAGGACTTAAGGGGTTGGGGGCATAGGTGGTATTTTCCTTGATCGTCCCAGTTTCGGGCTACGGGCTGGGGAGGGAGAGGAGTATTGAGGTAGTAAACCAAAAACAGCAGAGCTGGTGTCATCATGAAGGCTTTGGCTTCCATGACCACAGTCTGCTGTTTGGTAAGAGAGGCAGTGAGCTACTGGGAAGGGATGGCTTCCACCTCTGTCCACTGACTGGCTGACCTGCACCACTGGGCTTTAAACTAAGCCCACCAGGGGATGGGAGGACTACCGCCACTGATGGCCCACCTTTGCAAATCTAGCAGGGCAAGGCATTTAAGAGACCCCACCCCTGCCGCAGCCCTGGAACAATCTGTGGGCAAGGCAAGTACCCCCAAAGGGACACTTGCATGCCTGTACACAAATGCCAGGAGTTTGGGGAATAAATAGGAGGAACTTGTCCTCCTGCTTAACACAAATAATTACAATGTCATAGGGATAATGGAGACTTGGTGGAACTCCACCCACGACTGGACCACAGGTATAGACAGCTATAGCTTGTACAGGAGAAATTGAGTGGACAAAAGGGGTGGGGGTGTAGTTCTCTATGTCAAGGAAAGCTATGCGTCCCTGCAAGCCAACACTGGCACCCAGGGTGGATGACTGGAGACCCTCTGGGTTAAAATCTGTGGGTAACATGGCATAGGGGACACAATGGTGGGAGTCTATTAAAGACCTCCTGCCAAGGATCAAGAGCTTGACCAGGAGTTCACCAGGGAATTGGCTGAGGTAGCACACTCCTGGTGCATGGTTGTCATGGGAGACTTCAACTACCGAAGAGCGTTTGGTCAAATCCAAATGGTAAGAAAGCTTTCTCACGTGCATGGATGACCTCTATCTGACTCAAGAAGTCTATGGGCCAATGAGAGGTTAAGCACAGCTCAACCTGGTACTGGTAACGGGGGACAACCTAATCAGCAACCTAACAATCAAAGGGAAGCTGGGTGACAGTGACCATGAACTGATCACCTTCACCATCCGCTGTAAAGCTGAGAAGTCAGTCAGCAATTCAGATGTCCTTGACTTCAGGAAAGCTGACTTTGACAAGCTCAGGAGGCTTGTCAGTGAGGCCCTAATGGACCACTACCCAAAGGGGAGGGGAGTTCAGGATGAGTGGTTGCTCCTCAAGGGAGTGATCCTGGATGCACAAGCAAAGTCTATCCCATCTCAAAGGAAAGGCAGCAAAAGGGCACAGCAGTCCCCTTGGCTCTGCAGGGAACTAGCAGACCTCCTGCATCTTAAAAGAAAGACCTACAAAGGATGGAGGATGGGATCCACCTCCAAGGAGAAATATTCTGCACTGGTCCCAACCTTCAGGGAGCAAATCAGGAAAGCCAAGGCTGCGACAGAACTCCAACTAGCTCCTAGTATCAAGGACAATAAAAAGTACTTTTTTAGGTATGTGGGGAGCTAGAGGAAAAACAAGGACAACATTGGACCCCTGCTAAACCAGATGGGACAACTGAAAATCAACACCCACAAAAAAGCCTACTTGCTAAATGGGTACTTTGCATTGGTTTTTCACCAGTTCCAAGGGGCACCCCTGCCCATTGCAGGATGGGAACGCTGACCTTGTGAAGGAACACCTTGAGAGGCTGGACATCTTCAAGTCCGCTGGCCCTGACAGTTTACACCCCAGGGTACTCAAGGAGCTGGCAAGCATCATTGCCTGAGCACCAGGAGTTCTCGAAAATCTGTGCCAGGGGCTCAGCTAAGTGCCTGAAGACTGGAAGAAGGCCAATGAGGTGCCTATCTTCAAGAAGGAGAGGAAAGTGGATGCAGCAAACTATAGGCCCATCAGCCTGACCTCTATCCCGCGGAAGATCCTAGAAAAGATTATCAAAGAGACCATTCTCAACATACTGGCCGATGGCAACATCCTGAGGAATAGCCAGCACAGGTTTGTTGTGGGTAGGTCTTGCTTGACCAATCTTATTCCCTTTTATGACCAGGGGACCTATCACCTGGACAAGGGATAAGAGATTGTCATATTTCTTGATTTTTAAAAAGCCTTCGATCTGGTATCCAATAATCACCTGTTAGCAAAACTGGCCAACTGCAGCCTCGGCTTCACCACAATCTGCTGGCTGGAGAATTGGCTTCATGGTCGGACCCAGAGGGTGGTGGTTGATTGAAGTCAATCATCATGCTGTGCTGTGAGCAGTGGGGTCCCTGAAGGCTCTGTCCTTGGGCCTATACTATTCAACATCTTCATTAATCATGTGGACATTGGCATCAGAAGCAGACTGGCCAAGTTTGCCGACGACACCAAACTTTGGGGTAAAGCATCCACACCTGAGGACAAGAGGGCAACCCAGGCTGACCTTGACAAACTCAGGAAGTGGGCGGATGAGAAACTTACGGTTTTTAACACCAAAAAATGCAAGGTTTTCCACCTTGGGAAGAAAAACCTGCAGCATGCTTATAGGCTCGGGAGTGCTATACTGGCTAGCACTACGGAAGAAAGGGACTTGGGGGTCATGATTGACCACAAGATGAACATGATCCTTCAATGTGATGCTGCAGCCAGTAAAGCAAGCAAAACACTGGCTTG
>NW_005842499.1:128152-135159 GCF_000455745.1 Alligator sinensis | reverse complement strand
TGGAAAAGCACAGGCTCGGGGGGGATCTGGTAACTGCCTATAAGTTTTATAAGGGGTGCTCACAAGGATCTTGGGGAACATCTGTTCACCAGAGCTCCCCAAGGGATGACAAGGTCACAAACTCCTCCATGACCGTTTCAGGCTAGACATAAGGAAGAACTTCTTTACTTTCCAAGCTCCCAAGGTCTGGAATAGACTGCTGCCAGAGGTAGTTCAAGCACCTACTTTGAAGCCTTCAAGAGACATTTGGATGTTTATCTTGCTGGGATCCTATGACCCCAGCTGACTTCCTGCCCCTCAGGCAGGGGGCTGGACTCAAAGATCTTCTGAGGTCCCTTCCAGCCCTAATTTCTATGAAATCTATGAAAACCTGGGGTTATGGTGCCCTTTGGCTCCTTGTACTCCTTGCCTGAGCCAAAGCTGGGAGCCCTTAGGGAATATATACAAGAGACCCTGACCATGAGATTAATTTGCTCCTTGCTGTCCCTGGCTAGCACCTCTGTTCCGTTAAGAAAAAGGACGTGTCCTTGAATTTGTGAGTGGATTAAAGAGCCCTGAAACTATAGACCTCTGTGCTGTTACTGGAAAGAAAAGAGCTAGCAAAGCAAGTGCTGCTGGCAAGGAACCTAGCTGCAAGGGTCAGCAGATGAATAGTGCAGTTAAATGGGGTTCAGGACCCACTTTGTAGACTGCAAGCAGCAGAAGACTGGCCTGCTGATTAGAGTTAGCAGCACTGGGGCCCTGTTATCAAAGAACTGGATCAGATAATCAGAAGAGCAATGAACAAGGGGCCATAAAAGCCTGAGCCTGGGGCTAGAGGCTCAGACTGGTCAAGATTGTCATAAGTAGGGACCTACTCTATTCACGATTTTGCGGAAATCACAAAATCAGGCATTATCTGTGAAATTGGGCGCTGTCTATGAAATCCGTGAAAAAAAACCTATACTAAAAATAAAACGCTGATTCCTCAGTGGGAGCCAGCAATCCTCACGGCTGCTGTGACCCAGCCTCCCTCTGGGGGTGCTGGTGCAAACGGGGGCAGCCAAGATGGTGGCCACTCCCACCCCTCACCCTTGATTGGTTAAGACGGCTGCATGTTGTGCCACCCATCTCTGAAAATCAGCGGTGAGGAGTGGGACCTCCCTACGGTCAGGCCTCTTGGCTAATAAGCAGTGAAGGGTGGGGTCACTGGGGGACCCTTAGCCAACTGTGAATTAACTTGAATCCTAAGGGGATCTGGGACAGAAGTTCAATAAACTGATTTAACCTAAATTAGTTAAGTTTGATACTATATCCATCCAGGTTTCAGCCATTTTGAAAGCAGTTTATGTACATTGAACTTCTGTTGTGTTACAGATTTGAACTGATTTCTGATCACTTATACTAGCTTATGTGTGATTTCTGTCCCTAGCCAGAAAGACTATACAGAAGCCAATGTAAAACTGGAAAAATACAAGCTTGATTACACTACTGTGGAGTTCCTGGGGTATGTAATGAGCCCAAAAGAATTAAAAAACGGACCCCATCAGGTGGCTGCAGTGCTGGATTGGTCTCCTCCATGGGATGTACAGGAAGTCAAATGGTTCCTGGAGTTCACAGATTTTTTTAATAAGGTTCATCTGAAACTTCTCCAAACTGATGGCCCCTCTCATTCCTTAAAAGGATGGGGGGAGGGGGTTGGTTCCACTAGTTACTGGAGGGCCAGGCTGCTTTTGACCACCTGAAGTGGGCTTTCACTAGCATGTCAATCCTGTCCATCGTGTCCCCCCCTCCCCACCCCGACCCAGACTTCCCATTTGTGGGTGCCTCTAATCTTACAATTAGGGTGATCCTGTCCCAACACAGCAAGACTCAGGGGTGCCCACACCCTTAGGCCTACCACTCCAGAAAAATGACAAAAGGCAGATTGTAACTATGATATCTGGGACAAAGAGCTTCTGGCCATCAAGGCAGCCTTCACAGAATGATGCCACCACTGGGATTGAGCCTGCCACCACATAGATGTCCTGCCTAATCGTAGGAACCTGGAACACCTCCAGTCAGCAAAGAGCCTAAAATAATGATACACTCAAAGGTCTTTGTTTTTCTCCTGGTTCAACTTTACTATTACCTAACCCAACAAAAGAAGGCATCCCATGGAGCTGAAAAATGTGTTTTAGAAATAATTGGGCCATTTTGCATCCAGTGCCAGAAGCCTGCCATTGCAAGGTAAATGCTCTGTCCTGGATATCCATTCAGATGCCATGCCGTGAGACAATCCACAATCCTAGGGGCCAGGAACTTTGAAACTATGGCTAGGGAGAGGGATTCCAATATCCTGTTTACTGGGGTCACCCCCAAATCATTAGATTAAGAGTCCTGAGCAGGTCAGGACTTCAGGTTAGAGGAGGGCATTCTCTTCTACCTCCAGGGGCATGTCCATCCCTGAAAGGCATCTCATTCAGAAATACTCAGATTTGGCCCTAAGTCCCAGGTGGCCAGGTATGTCAGCCAAACCAAGATCAGGAGACTCCTAGCCTGGAACTTCTGGTGGCTGAAGATGCAGGCAGACATCAAGAATTATACCTGCCTCCTGTGAAACTTGTTTCTGTACCAAAAACCCACGGGGCTAATCCCTTTAGTTTCCTTCAGCCATTCCCACTCCTCCTGGCCTTGGGACATGGTCTAGCTGGATTTTGTCACTGCGTTTCTCTTCTCCCAAGACCAAGCTCTGTGGTGGTAGATGCCTTCACCAACATAGCCCACTTTGTCCCTTGCCATGGACTGCCCACCACATACAAAATGGCCCAGTTGTTTCTAAAACACATTTTTCAGCTCCATGGGATGCCTTCTATTGTTGGCTTACAAACCGGGGTCTCTCGTCTATCTCAGTTCTGGCAGGAGTTCCGCCAGCTTTTAGGGAGTGAAGCTGTGCCCCTCATCTGCCTACCACCAGCAGACTAATACCTCACTCAGTGTGATCAACCAGGGGCTAGGGCAATACCTAAATTGCTTCTTAAACTTTCACCAAAATGACTGGGTCACCCTCCTACCCTTGGAGAAGTTTGCCTATAACTCAGAACACACCTTCACTCAGCACAGCCCTTTCTGTGGCAACTGTGGGTTTCATCCCTACTTTCATCCAATCTTGCTGACTGTTTCTTCAACCCCTTCTATCACAGAACTGGCAACCCACTTTTGAGGTATCCACCAGGACCAGAAAGGACACCTTCACCAGGATAAAGAGGCTAACAAACATTATGTGAAACAGTACCACTCTGAGGCACCCATGTTCATGATGGGGGACAAGGTATGGCTATCCATCAAACATCTTAAAACCATCCACTCTTAAAACCATCCACCATCCACTCCATGCAGGTCCACCACTGTCTTCATGTCTCCCTGTTAAAACAATATACTGAAAGCCCATTCCTGGGCCCCTCCACTTTGTAGTCAAGGAAAACTTTCCTCGTAGTCAAGGAAAATCTCGACAGTTGAAAGATATGGGGGAAATCCTAGTACCTAATTGACTGGGAAAGCTATGGACTGGCAGACTACTTATGGGAGCCCACAGAAAATGTGCATGTCCCTGATTTGGTCTGAGCATTCCACCATCTGGAGAAGCCTGGTCCAAAGATGCCCAGAGGCTGGCCTAGGAAGAGGGGTACTATATGAGCTCAGATCAGGGCTCAGGGCCTAGCTGGTCCTAATCAACTGATCAGGACAATCCATTCACTGAGGTTGCAGAGAAACAGGCCCCAACTGCAGCAAGCTCAGAGCAATACCCGGAGCCCAAATGGCAACCAACCCCCCGAGGCCACAGGAAATAGGCTCCACTCACTCCAGCCTTTAAAAGCAAGCAGTAGACTATCTAGGCAATGATTCTGGTGCTTACTCCTGACTCCTCTGTAGTTTCTTGATTCACTTACTGGAAACTCTGGCTTTTGACTCCTGGCATGCCCTAACTTTCATCTCTGACTTCTGGCTTTCTGTGGACCCAGTTCCTGGACTTCATCCAATTATTAGGTGACCTTTCCCAATCATCCATGCCATGGATCCCTAACATGAAGAACCCAATGCCATAGGAGAGGGTAGAATAGATTCATAATCCTCTGTCGGTAAATTTGCCACTAGAGGGGAACAAAATGCCATATTGTGTTAACGTGTGCTCTGGACCTAAGTGGGACTTTTGGTTCCCTAAACTCTACCTTTTGAGAACTGGGATTTTTCTCTGCCTCTTTGGAATTTGTGGTCCCCTGAGCTGTACCATCTCCCATAAATGAGATACATCAAGGCTGTCCAACTTTGTTGTGCTCAGGAGCTGCACATTGTATAGGCTATATATGGCCCCTGCTCCCTGCTGAATGGACTACACCAGCAGTGTGCATCCCTTGGCTTCCCACCACACAAGCAGTGTCAGTGGCATGTATTCTCCCTTAAGGACACCTCCCTAAAGCTCCTATCTTTCACAGACAGAGCTTTCTACTCAGCATCTAACTTGGAAAGCAATGGCAGTCACAAGAAAAACACTGAGGTTGTACAAGGAATGGTAGGGCAGGGAGCAGAGAAGGGAAGTGCTATTATTAGCAAGGTACCATTTAGTTTTACGATCTTTCCAATCTCAGTTTTCCCAGTCTCGGGAACACCCAATGGGACAAACCACCAGGCCCTTGGACCACAATCAACTTTGCCAATGGCCTCAGGCCAAGTTCCATAGGCAAATCTCTTTCTCTCCTTATTTATTTTTAAAGAACAGTTATGCAGAAATGGGACAGTTCAGACTACTTGCATAAAGGTCAGCAGTTCTAGTCTACATTAGACTAGTTTTGAGTGACCAGTTCTACACTACCTAATTTTTGAGTGACCAGTTCAGGTTAGGTCCCAATCTTGGAAAAACATATATGTGTTTGTTTAATGTTGCATGTACTGGGGGAATCTACACATGCAAATGTTGCTGGATGGGTTTACTCTGGAGTAAACCCACCCCGGGAAGGCATGTACATTTGCAGGCATTTGGGAGCATATTTGCTCCTCCCGGCAGTAGACTGTTTCTGCCCACTCCAGCCCTGCAGCAGCCCCCTGCAGCAGCCGGGGGAGCTAGATGCTCTGGCTGCTCCTGCCTCTGGCCGGTGGCCATCTTTAAAAGTCAGCCCTGTGCGCTGCTCCCTGGCCACCTGTCATCCTGGCCGGGAGCAGCTTGCAGAGCAGTGCCAGCGCGCTGTAGCTGTCACCAGAGCCTGTGCCCACCACATAGTAGCTATTCTACCCCAAGGCCCTAGGAGCGATATCCAGGGCCCAGGCACCTGCTCACCACCCTGGTTACCCTGCTTTGCCACCACAGCAACTGATGCCTGTCCCAGGTCAGTCTCAGCACTAGTGGCCCCCACAGCTGGGATTGGTGCCTGCATGTCATCCAGACCACCTGGGATGATGAGCAGTGGTTGAAGTCATTCCAGATTACCCAGGGCACATTTTAAGGCCTCCTAGAGCAGCTCTGTCCACAACTGGAGTGGCAGGCCACCAACATGTTGGGGCCTGTCCCTGCAGACACCCAGCTGGCCATTGGCCTGCTCAAGCTGGCCACACACACCGGCCTATGCTATATCAGCCACCTCTTCAGCGTGGGCAAGGCAACCGCTGGGGAGGCCATCTTAGAGGTCTGTGGTGCCCTCCAGGATGTGCTCTGGGTCCAGGACCCGCTGGAGGTGATGGTGGAGTTCTGCACCCTGGGCTTCTCCCAGTGCATCAGGGCCCTGGACAGGACCCACATACCCATCACCTGCCCACCCCATGGCCATCACCCCTACTACAGCTGGCAGGGCTTCCACTTCATCATGTTCCAGGCCATTATTGACCACTGCAGTGCCTTCACCAATATGAGTGCCAGCACCCATGATGCCCACATTTTCTGCAACCCTGCCTTGCCAACCCTGGTGGAGAGTGGGCAATCGTGCCAGGAGTGCCAGACCTCCAGCTGGGTGCAGTGACAGTTCCACCCCTCATCAGGAACCACACCACCGCCTTCTGCCTTGTCTCATGCGGTCCTACACCAGCCAGCTGGACCCCTACCAGGCACACTTCAATAGGTACCTGGGCCAATGTTCCCTCTAAGGTGTAGTGGTCTGTGGGCATGCCACTTCCGTCCATGAGCACAACATGAGAGTACTGCTTCAGTCTGTTCCCAAATTGGTCTCACCTCCTCCTTTTGGTGTGTGCCGCTTCGGTCCAAAGCCTTCATCAGTTGCTCTAATGTCTTGAGCCTCTTGGAGAAAAAAGTGTTTACACTCCCTTTATCTCAGTGGTAATGGGAAATGTTTTACCTTCATTGTCCCATCCGTGCTTGCCATTATCAGCTGTGTACCCATGGTCAATTCTTTCTTCCACTGTTTTCCAGTGGCTGTCAGGCCCTTGGACTGGAAATGTGAGTCCCCCACCCTGCCCATTTTTAAATCACATGCTCTTCACTGTGGTTTCAGCCACTGCCCCCCACAGAGCCCTGTGATAAGAGAGCCTCTGTTTGGTCTGCAGGAATTTGGATCTTTATTTTAAGTGCTGTGGGCTCAGTGCTGCTCAAGTGCTCAGAGCTGTTGCAAAATTTCCCAAGCACCTGGCACTTCCTGGTGTCACCCTCCAAATCATCCTCCCACCCACCCCTGCAACTGGTATTCCAACCTGCAGAGAACCTGCAGGGTTGTTACACAAAGTAGCTACTGGGGGGCAGCCAGCACCAGACTGCCTGTGCAGAAGGGCCTGATGGTAGCAACAGGTTGACTGCACCTTGATCCCACCTGCCCTTGCCCCACACAAAGATCAGGGGTGAGACCAGACCATGTACCCTCACTTGACTGCCTGCACATGTCTGGAGGGGCCACCGGGCTCTGGGCTGGGCCATGGGGCAATCAGAGCCCAGCGACTCATCCAGGGGCATGGCACGGGGGAGCCGGGGGGTGGGGAATGTGCTCTCCCTCCCCTGTGGTGCACACAGTGGCGGGGGGCGCCGTGCTCCACCCACCCCCCCGGGGGGACCG
>NW_005842499.1:124834-128141 GCF_000455745.1 Alligator sinensis | reverse complement strand
AGTCATCCACCCACACCCCTGGATGAACCGCCAGGCTCCGATTGCCCCAGCCTGGCCGGTACCCCATTCACAGTGAACAGGCCCCTGGCCAAGCTGGGTCATGGGACAGTCCTCATAGTACAGGAGGGAGCAAGGCAGCACCCTGCCCCTAAAGCACTCCCTCCTGCACTGTTGGGGGTCTCGATCTGTCCCCCGCCCTCCAAGCCCAGTGAAACTTACCTGCCTGTAGCTGCAATTCTGACTGGGAGTGCACAGGTATCTCAGCGTGCCCGCCCCTCCCCACTTCTGCACACGCTGTGGTGAGACCGGTGGGTGGGGAGCTCACCAGGGGGTGATGGCAGGTGGTACTCTGCTGACACAGCTGAATCCCCCTCCTGCATCCAGTGAGCCAGGTCAGCAGGGCCCAGATGTGGTGCTGGCCCCATTGCAGGCAGCTCCTGCTCTGGGGCCACATGGAGACAGGTGAACAGTAGGGGAGGGCCAAGGCAGGGGGGCTGGCTGGCAGGGGACCTGGGGCAGGAGCCAGGGCAGGGGCATCTAGCCAGTGTAGGTGACACTGCACCTCAGCCGAGGCCCATTAGGAAGCATGCTGCTGGGCAGTGGGTGGCTGCCAGGGAACAGGTGGGGCTACAGCCAGGGGCTGGGCAGTGGATGGCACAAAGGCAACTGCCAGGGCTAGGATGGTGTCCAGCACTGGGCAGTCCTCCTGCATGGCCTCCACTACCCTGGTCACCATGACAGTCTGCTGCTCCTGGGCCCACAGGTGCCTCTTCTCCAGAAGCCTGTGCCAGAACTCCTGGTCTGCCAAGTCCCACTTCCACTCACGCATAATGTCCTCCACATGCCAGGCCCATGAGCCTGCCAATGGCTCCTTGGCCACCATGACCAGCCAGTCCAGCAGCCAGGTCTTGTCCTGTATCCTCTGCTGCAAGAGCCAGCACATATGCAGGGCCCTGACCAAATCTGGTGATGACCTTGAAGGTGCATCCCAGCTGGCAGCTGGTGCCTCTCCCCTGTGTGCAGCTGCAGGACCCACAGAGCAAGGAGAAAGAGGCTGTTTGTGAGAGTCTGCAACATTTATGACATAACATTCTCTATACCAGGGGGCTGTGTGCTGCCTGGCCTCAAATGGGGCTCATGTGTGCACAGATGCCCACAGACCATAGGAAGCCAGCTAGACAGGCCCTGGCACAGTTGGCTGCCGGCTGAGCCCCCTGTCCCTGCTTACTCTGCAGGGTTAGGTGAGTCACTGGGCATTGGCCACAGGCAGCCTACCTTCCCCACCCCATTCCCAAGCTAGGACAGGCCTGGATCCTGGCACCTCCTCCTGAAAGCCAGCCTGTCTCCTGCACTGCTTCCAAGTCCACAGAGCCCAGGCTCAGGGGGCGAAGGTCTCCCCACTGACTGGGACATGGAGCTGGTGGTGTCCCCACCCATCCTCCAGAGGACATCTCCAGAGAGGCACCCTGGGATCAGTGCCACCCCCCCACCCCGTGCCAGCCCTGCACCCAAAGTGTTCCCCTGCTGAAAGTGTTGTGGGCATGCTACGAGGAGCTCTTTGCATGGACCAAGTGGTGCTTGACCTGCTACACACTGCTGCTACTCACCATGATGCCCTAGGAGTACCTGATAACCTGGTTTGGGACCCTGAGTGTTGACAGCATAAGCGACAGAAAGCGGGGGCTATCGGGGCTTATCCCCCCCCAAACGCGGGGCAGTGGTAGGACCGCAAGGCAGCCTAGCTACGGACTTCCGGCTGCTGCAGCAGGAGTGAGGAGGGGCACATACTCAGCGGTGAGGGAGGGAGTGGGGCTGGGGCAGGGGCAGGTGCTGCACAGCCGGGGCGGGGCACAGGAATGAGCCACAATTGGTTCATCTGGGGGATGGGGGGGCGGGGGAAGAGGCAGCTCCTGCTGCTACATGCACCCTGGGAGGCATGGGGGCCATGTACCCCTGGATCTGTGAGGGGAAAGATAAGGCTGCTGCTGTGAGCTGAGGCTGGGGCTGCACTGGGCTCTTCTCAGTGGGGGGCTAGTCCAGGTTGTGCTTGGGGCAGGTGGTGGCAGCACTGGAAAGGGAGATATGGGGGGGCTGCAGCCACCCCAAAATTCACCGTAGCTCCCCTAACCCCCCTCTCCCCCAGCACTGCTGCCATCCACCCCAAGCATAGCATGGCCCAATCCCCGCCAGAAAGAGCCCAGCCCACAGCAGTAGCCCTCCCTCATCCGACGCGCAGATCCGGAACACATGCTCCTCATGCCCTCCTGGGGTGCATGCAGCAGTGGAAGCCACCCCCCCTCCCTGTGATGGGCACCCCCTGGACAAACCACTCATGACTCCATCCCTGCCCCAGCCTCTCTCCCTCCCTCACCACTTGGGGCAGATCAAGGCCCCTGAGGTGAGGGAGGGAGGGAGCAGAGCACAGGCTGGGTTGAGTAGAGCCCCAGCCCAGGCCAGGTGGTGGGACAAGCGAGGGCCAAGGGGAGTGCAGCCAGGTCAGGCAGAGAGTGGGAGCAGGGATGAGGGGGTGGAGGGCATGGAGGGCCCTGCCCCCCAGTTTGGGGCATCCTGGGTGGGTGTGGCAGGTGTGCCTTGTGGCCTGAGTCTGTCCCTGCAGGCAGAGAGGACATGCAACTCCCGGTGGTGTCCTGGGGCTCAGGGACGTGGTGCCTGGCAAGGATGGCCGCAGGAAGATGAGGAGACGCCACCCAAGCAAGACAGGTGACACGTGCAAGGAGTGCCCAGGTAAGAAACAGGGGTCTGAATAGTCTTCCTAATCGGGGCGGTGGCACGTGCAGCTATGCAAGGCCTTAACTGCCTGTATACCAATGCTCGGAGTATGGGGAACAAACAGGAGGAACTCGCCCTCAGAGTAGCCAGTTCAAACCCAGACATAGTGGGGCTTACAGAAACATGGTGGGATTCATCCCACGACTGGGCAGTTAGCATTAGGAGCTATAGGCTCTACAGGCGGGGGGGGTGGCGCGCTATGGCAAATAGCAATACACATCTTCTGCCAGCAAAATGGAGTCAGAGGAGAGGCAAGCTGATGTGCTCTGGGTCAAGATACAAGGGGCTCGTGGGGAGAGGGATTTAACGGTGGGGGTCTACTACAGACCCCCAAACCAAGGGGAGGAGCTGGACCGGGAATTTCCAGGCCAGCTTGCAGAGGCACTTAAGGCAAGGGATGTAGTTGTCATGGGTGATCTAAATTACCCGGACATCTGCTGGGTGGAGCAGTCAGCCAGGTCGGACTGTTCCAGGAGGTTCCTGGCCGAGATACAGGACCTCCACTTAACCCAGGAGG
>NW_005842499.1:90660-123048 GCF_000455745.1 Alligator sinensis | reverse complement strand
AGACTGCAGAAAGACCTGGATAGGTTGCAGGGGTGGGCTAACAAAAACAGGATGTGTTTCAATACGGACAAGTGCAGGGTGCTGCACTTGGGCAGTAGTAACCAGCAGCACACTTATAAGATGGGAAACTCCCTTCTTGAGAGCACGGAGGCAGAAAGGGATCTTGGAGTCATCATTGACTCCAAGATGAACATGGGCCGACAATGCAAGGTCACGGTCAGCAAGGCTAACCGGACCCTATCGTGCATCCACAGGTGCATCTCAAGTAGGGCCAAGGAGGTGATCCTCCCCCTCTACGTGACATTGGTCAGGCCGCAGCTGGAGTACTGTGTCCAGTTCTGGGCACCCCACTTCAAGAGGGATGTGGACAACATTGAGAGAATCCAGAGGAGGGCCACCCACATGATCCGGGGACAACAGGGCAGACCCTACAAGGAGAGGCTTCCGATCCTACTTCTATGATTCTATGATTCTATGATGCTGTCCAGCTGCCACAAAAAGGGCATGGATTTGCAGGCACTCCCTAACCAATGGTTGTAGTTGGTGACAGTGACCCACTGTGCCCGCAAAGCCTTGACCTTTATGCAGCACTGGTGTACCCACTGGTCATGTCCATGCTTCTGCATGCAGCCTGACAGGCCCTCATACATGTGTGCATTGGAGTGCCCACTCCAAGCAAACTTGGTGAGGACCTCAGCCTAACCCCACAGTGCCATGAGGTAAGTGGTCTTCTTCTGGGACCAGTTGCAGCCCCAGGAGGTGTCATATGCCATTGGGGACAATGCCAGCATGGCTCCTTAAATGGCTCACTGGGCCTCCACACAACAGTCCAAGTGGCCAGTTCACTCAAGCAACACCCAGAAGCTGGCTGCAGGTAGCCCAGGGTGCTGCCAGGCCTGGAAGCTGCCTGCAGGACCCAGCACAGCATGATGGTATTGGACAGGCGGCAGCGTGGCAACGTAGTGCCAGAGACTAGCAGCAGAGTCCAGGCAGGCTGCTGCAGCTGGCCTAGGGCTTCCTGTGTGCAACAGTGACCAGAGGCTGACTACAGGTGGCCCAGGGCCCCAGAATCCCTGAAGGCTTTGAAGGGCCAGGGGCTAGGGCAGGCAAAGAGCTGCCCCATCACTGGGGCTGAAGAAACTCCCAGGCCTGAAGGTGCCTGCAGCCCCACACCTCCTGGTAGGGCTGACAGAGAAAAAGTTGCTCCCAGTCAGTATCTACACTTGTGTTACTGGGCTGTAACTACTTCTGAGTTAATTTGCTACTTGCATTTGCAGGTAGCAAATTAACTCCAGAGTAGAGAAATTATTGTGCAGTAAGCATCTGCACTTGTAGACGGTGACATTTACTGCACAGCAATTTGCTCTACTGAGCAGTAAAGCATGTAGTATAGATGTGCCCACTGAGTAGTGTCTCTGATACTCGAACTTCCTGAATCTTTTCATAACTTAATGCTTATGGAAAAATAGTATAGAACCCAACAGGCTTGTATAGAAAACAAAATACCCTAGAAGTCTCATAGGGAACTGTGGTCCTGATCCAAAGCTCACTGAATTCAATAACTCTTTCAATGAACAGGAAATCTAAGAAATGCAAAACTGGAATTAAAAATCTTATCCAGGTGCTCAATAGAAGTCAGTCTCCGAGTTCTGATCTTGTAAGACATGCATCATTTTTTTTAGAGAAAGAGGGAGTCTATTTTCTTTGATATTCCTAAAGTTGCAACCAAAGATTTGATTGGTGACATCTTGGGTCTGATGAATTTGATCAGAAGTGCTGGAACCTCGCATGTCTATACCAGTTTCTAGACTTTCTACAAGCCATATGAGCTTTAAAATATCAGAGACTTTTGTCCATTATACTGATCATTTATTTCTGAGGGCCAACAGGTCAAACAATTTCATTAAAACACAAGCAGAGTTTCATAGTTGGTAGGGTCAGAAGGGACCTGAGCAGATCATCAAGTCCAACCCCCTGCCATGGGCAGGAAAGAATGCTGGGGTCAAATGACCCTGGCTAGGTGATTATCTAGCCTCCTTTTGAAGCCCCCCAGGGTAGGAGCCAGCACCACTTCCCTTGGAAGTTGGTTCCAGCTCCTAGCCACCCTGACTGTGAAGTAGTGCTTTCTGATGTCTAGCCTGAACCTACTCTCAGTCAACTTATAACCATTATTCCTAGTTACTCCTGGTAGTGCTCGGGGGAACAGGGTCTCTCCCATTCCCTGCTGGTCCCCCTTGGTAAGTTTATAGACGGCCACCAAATCCCCTCTCAGCCTTCTCTTGTGGAGGTTGAACAGGTTCAGGTCCCATAGCCTCTCCTCGTAGGGCCTTCCTTACTGCCCCCTGATCATGTGAGTGGCCCTCCTCTGGACCCTCTCAATGTTGTCCACATCCCTCCTGAAGTGCGGTGCCCAGAACTGGACGCAGTACTCCAACTGCGGCCTGACCAATGTCGCATAGAGGGGGAGGATCACCTCCTTTGACCTGCTCGTGATGCAACTGTGGATGCATGACAAGGTGCGGTTAGCCTTACTGACCATGTCCTCACACTGGCGGCCCATGTTCATCTTGGAATTAATAATGATTTCAAGATCCTTTTCTGCCTCTGTGCTGATGAGAAGGGAGTTCCCCAGCCTGTAGGTATGCTGCTGGTTCTTCCTCCCTAGGTGCAGTACCTTGCATTTGTCAGTATTGAAACCCATCCTATTCACATCCACCCACCCCTTTAAAGCAAAAGACACTTTAATTTAAAATGGAAGATGCTTCAATCAGTGCTAAGTAACAGGTGCTCTCAAGGATTTTAAAATAAGCAAAAATAATAGAACATGTCAAAATATATGGTTTCATATTATTATATTATGTATCATTAGACATTGCTAGTCCTTACATGATGTGAAATTGCTATTATTTTATACAATCTAAAAAGAAAAAAAGCCCATACTATAATACATAATTTGAAATGAAATGCTAAGGTTCTGAAAACTGTAGTGTTAGAGTGACATTTTATCCATGATGGTCTAGGAATTATGTGAGAAACCAGGAATTTTGGGGTGATATCTTTTATTGGACCAACTGCATAGTTGGGGTAAAGAAGGACAAGCTTTCAAATGCAAGGCATTCTTTTAACTTTATCCCAACCATGCAGTTAGTCCAATAAATGACTTCACCCCCCAAAATCTTTGTCTCTCTCAGGTTTTGAAAAGAAAGTTTGGAATTCTGAAGTGAACATTTTTCAGAACTGAAGTTTATCAGAAATTCCATTTCCAGTGTTCAAAATTTCCTGTATAAGGTCATTCTAAGTTTCAACCAGATCTAGATGGTATGTGTCTTTCTGTATATGAGGATGGTGCCTTCCTTATTACATGCACCAAGATGATACGAACAATCAATCCTATCAATAGTCTTACATGGGAAAAGAGGACATTTTGAATATGATCCATTTTATTCCAGTTGTTCCTTTCATATTCTCTCAATTTTACTATGCTAGGACATTATAAGGACACAATGAGCAGTCACACTTCACAAGCACTTCATCTGTTCTCTGTATTCCAGGGAAATGCTAAGTGCCTCTTGTGAGGATGCAACAGAACCAATGGTAAGAGTGAGGTGATAAGTCCATCAAGTTCATGCACAGGTTGTGTGTAATTAAGAGTCAGAGGAGCAGCCAGCTCTGATGGCAGTCAGTCAGACTGATGGAGTGCTGGAAAACTTAATTCAGCTCCTTGGCCGTGGAAAAGGTTTCTGGCTCCATAAGTGAGAATAGATGCTGTTGGCAAAGGTTGGCTTCCAGGTATCAAAAGGATACAGGAGCTGAAGCAATTAGCAAGCAGTTATGATGCCTGGTAGGTAAACAAAAGAGCAGGAACCTAGTTTCTCCAGATACTTCAATTACCTTTAGCATCATCTGGCATAACTCTGCTCATGTCTAATCATGATCCAGGCCTTGGCTCCCTGAGCCAAATTATGGTTCATTTTGTGGGGGAGGGAATGATGACAATAATTTCCTTGAAGTATGTAAAAACCCAGGCACTCAAGTCATTTTGATTCATTCCCCCAGGCATGCACAACAGCCAGAACTTTTACTGTTAGCTGTTGCATTGTGAGCAAGCTGGTTCTAGGCGCCTTATGCTGGACACCTAGACAATTAAGTGGTCGTCTATCAAAGTTTGGTTTAAGTGGTTTGCCTGGTATCATATGGAAGGTACAAGAAAAAAAAAACAAGATCTCCTTGGTGGCATTAGATGATTTCAGCCACAAGACCAGTTTTCTCTTTCTTCAGGGTCCTCTCTCAGACACTACTCAGGTTTCAAAAACATCTCCACTCTTCTACACAGTAGCAATTCATTCCCAGGGCACAGATCATCCTCTGCACTGAATGAGATAATAGCTTTGTGGAAAAAAACAGTATGTGATCTGTAACCACATCATGCTCCAGAAGCCACCGTGATGACCCCGATCCATGCACAATCCATGCCCCACTCTATCTCTAGGATACTCTCCCCTTCTTCTTTCCTGCCATGCCTTGATGCACTTATTGGATCAAAAGGAAGGCTGCCTAAGGATCCTAGAGCAAGCCTCCATCTGTCTAACAGGTAGCAGGTCCCTCCTGGACTCTGGTGGTCTCAATTCTGCCTTTAAACTGAGTGGGCACTTTTGGCCCATCCACATCCTGGGGCATCTGTAGCCTTAAGGACTAATCACTCTCTCCAACTTCCCCTTCAGCCATGCCCATGGCACAGGTGGCACTGTACCATCAATCCCTTATTGGGGCCTTGACCTTCTCAGCCTCTGCCCTTTTTCTCTAGCTGGACCTTCTGGCCCAGGCCCACTGTGCTGGACCTGGCTTCTGGGCACCAGCTCCTGTCTCAACTGCTTTTATCCTGAGACCCCTGGCTGCATCTGTGCCCTGCCTTGGGTAGTGAGTCTGTTTTGGCTCCCTCTGGACCCTGTGGACCTGTTGCAGCCCTGCCTTGGGCAGTGAGCCTGCTTTGGCTCTGCCTGCCCCCCCTCCCTGCCCTGTCACAGCTCTCTCTCGGGCAGTGAACCTGATTTGGCTTTACAGGGGCCCCCTAGGTCCCATCTCCACTTTCTCTGGGCATTGAGTCTACTTTGGCTCTGCCAGGGTCTCCTGGCCCCTACTTAGCTTCATTCCACACTAAGCCACCATCTCTCCCTAGGCTATAGCTTGCCCTTGGACTCAAGCCTACTCTGTGCCCTGGGCCCTCTGAGTCCTAGGCAGGCTCAAGACACTCTTGTGCTCTATGTATGGGACCTCGATATCACTCCTGCTAGTCCCAAACCAATGGTATAAACCACAATGAAGGAACACAAACACACTGGCTCTAACTAAGCTCCTAGCCTCCTGGCTGTACACCAAAACCCTACTCCTCTGGCTCCTAACCTTCTGCTAGCCCCAGCCCCAGCCCCAGCCCCTTGTGCTCCAGCATAGCAGGATCTCAGGCACTCACCAGCCCTGTGTTTACATACCTCTTAGACCCTGCCCCTTTCTGGTCAGGTGTCTTCCCCAGCAACCTGCATGTATTTTCTCATTAGGCTTGCTCACTAGCTTCCAGTGCAGCTTATCGCTGCTGGTCTTGCTGCTGCAGCAGGGCCTGTGCTTCCCATGCAGGGGTCTGCCCTCCTGGATTATTGCCTATCACAGAGATGGTTACTCTGCAGTCCTAGCTTCTGCCTCTTCCCCTGGCTGACTGTTTTCCTTGTAGCCACCTCTGCCTGTTACTCTTTTTCCCTCAAGTAATGGAGCCTTCTGGCTCTCTGTTACAAGTCACATAATGAAAGACTGACTCATAATGCATGTACCCAAGGGCTGAATTAAACTTGTACAGGCAATGTGGCACTTCCTAATCTTGCATGCTCAACTTGAAAACCTAAATAACATTCCTTCCCTGAAGGTTTCTGCTTGTTGTGAGATACACCCTGAAAATACATATTTTGCAATCCAAAGAATTTGTGGTGGAGCTAGCTAGTGCCTATTCTCACTGGTATCCCTTCCGTAAGAATGTCACAACTTGAAAGGAAACAGGGTTTTTATAGTACTGAGGTGATGATGATGTTTTATAGTACTAGGGTGGAAAAGCACTGGAATGGATTACCTAGAGAGATGGTGGAATCTCCATCCTTGGAGGTTTTTAAGGTCTGGCTGGACAAAGCCCTGGTTGGATTGATCTAGTTGGGAATGGTCTTGGTTTGAGCAGGGGGTTGGACTAAATGACCTCCCGAGGTCCTTTCCAGCCCTAATTTTCTTTGATTCTATGTTGTTGTACTGATGATCCAGGAGATATCTGAGAAGAATATCATTGGTTGGAGATGATTTAGAAGTGGCTATGCCTTAAATATACTGTAAAAAGCAATAGTTGGAAGCCCATGAACCCCCCTATACATGAAATGTTAGGAGATCATGAAAAGAGCTCTGGCACCCAGAACAGATGGATAGTGAAGAGGACAACGATCAGCAGCAGAAGAATCAAGTAGAGCTCCACAAAGATTTGTATGGGATGGTTCAGATAGGGATGATACTACCTTGAGTTTGACTAGATGACCTCCAGAGGACCCTTCCAGCCCTACTTTTTTATGATTCATTGAGCTGAGCCACCAGGCCTCTTGTTTCCTGTTGACAGGGACATTGCTTCAGTGGTGCCCCTTCTGTCTGCACATTGGGCCTGGTTTCAATGGGTCTAAAATTAAGCTCCCCCTCCCTTTAAATGGATAAGCAGTAATGTTGGCATTTACAAATGTACCCCTATATGGTTAAGGATTGGAACCACTGGGACTTCACCATATACAAACTGGTATTAAAACAGACAAAGCCTAATTGTTGATAAATAACATTGAGGCCCTGAGCCTTCTTCCATTGAGTCACTGCCCCAAATTCTCACAAACTTTAACTAGGAAAAATATGACCCTTGGGAATAATAAACACTCAGTGCCTCTCAGGAAAAGGATCTAATTCTGTTGTGGGATTCAGAAGTGAACTGGGCAAGATCCTGCAATAAGAAGGGAAGTGGCCGGCCCTCACAGTGTGTCTCAGCCTCTGCCAGACTTACATGCTGAGAGCTTGACCAATGAAACCAGAACTTCAGAAGCCTCTGGACAGCACAGAACACCGTAAATTCTTAGTCTGTTCTTTGTAGGTGTAGCAGGCTTGCCTTTCAGAGCTTGGGTTGAGACCCAGGCTTGAAATCTTCCTGTTTTGATTGGTGGAGCCCATCCACCAATCAGGAGGTAGCAAGAGGAGTTAAGTCACACCCCTTTCCTGAGGGGAGGGGGAGCGGAGCCCCCCACTCCGGACCTGTCTGAAGACTGCAACACTCAGGTCTGAAGACTTCAGGGGTAGAGCCCTGGAGAGTATAAAAGCAGCTGCGTGCCCAGCACAGGGAGAACACATCCAGGACAGAGAAGAGAGGGGCTTAGAAGAGCTGAGGAGAGCTGCAGTAGCAGCAGAAGCACCCCTGAGGAATTCCATCAGCAGGGAACAGTGGAGGGCTCCAGTGGCTAGGCTCTCAGTGCGCAGCACGGTGCACGGTGTCCAGACCCTGGGAGCTGCGTGAGGCGGCTTGGGTCTCTAACCCCTGGCATGTGGCCAGAGACACGGTGCTCAGGCCAGTGCACAGAGCAAGATCTTTGGAGCGCTTGGGCAGCTCAGGTCCTCAACCCCTGGAACAAGGCTGGGAGCTCAGTGCAGGAGGTGCTGCACGGAGGGGCAGGGAGCCCGAGGCAGCCCAGGCCTCCAACCCATAGCAAAAGTTTGAGTCCAGGGAGCCAGACGGTGCTCGGGCTACTGAGCCAGTGGACAGGGCCAAGCCAGAGGCCCCAGAAGCCCTGCATAACAGACCCTTGTCCCAGGGGACAGTGACCCCACCGAAGCCCACTGCAGGCGAGAGAGCAGCTTAGTGCAGAGGATGAGGGCCACCTGCCAGGCCTAGGAGCCATGAGTTGCAGGGAAAAGAGGATTCCCACAGGGGAGTGGGAGTCTTTCCTGGTTAGTTAAGGACTCATGAAAATGGAGGTCCCACTGGGAGGGCCCCCCTGAAGTTACCAGCTTCCTTGTAGGGCTTGGGAAAAGCCCAAGGGCATTGGGGTTTCCCCTTGGGATTAAGTTTATCTAATGGGTTCTTGCACCATATGTGATGTAATGTCATGCCGTATATTTTGTGAACTCTCATGTTTGTAAATTAGTAGATGAGTAGAGTCCTAGGGCTCTGCTGGGTCCCCCTGTTGCTATTATTTCACCTGTTCTTTATTTGTATTTATTTGTGGCTTATTTACTGTTCACCCATACTTATCTATAGTTTATCTGTTGGCTATCTATGTTTATTTTGGGGTTTATCTGTTTCAGATCAGATACTAACCTGTATCTGGAGCGCTGGTGTAAGGTTTTATAGCATTTACCCAGAGGGTATTGTTTATGTTATTTGTTTAAATATCCTATAAATATATATTATACATATGTTTATAGCCATGTTTCTTTTCCCTGTAATAAATTAATGTAAATAAATTTGTATATAGTTAAGTCCCCTGACTGTCCTGGCCTGGTTCTATTGGGATGGAGGGAAACTGAGCGGTCTGCAGTTCCTCCACAGCGCACCTGCCAACTAACAATTCCCTTCAATTGGAGAAGGGAAGTATATACCCGAGTTACCCGGGCTACATAGGTTTTGGTGCAAAATAATGCTGGGCTTAATTTTGTCCAAGGTCCTATCTGTGCTATGGGCACAAATGAATCTCAGCAAGAAGGGCACTGTGACATGGGCCCCTCTGCAAACCAGGAGGAGCTACGTACTTGTAATGGTGCACCTTAATTTGCTTGGTCTGAGGCTGCATATCACATTGATACTTCATAGATTTCATAGATTTCATAGACATTTGGGCTAAGGGACCCCAGAGGATCAAGTCCAGCCCCCTGCCCCAGAGGCAGGAAGTCATCAGAGATCATAGGATCCCAGCAGGATAAACATCCAAATGTGTCTTGAAGGTGTTCAAAGTCGGTGCTGGACCCACCTCCTGCAGCAGTCTATTCCAAACCTTGGGGGCCCGGACAGTAAAGAAGTTCTTCCTTATGTCCAGCCTGAATCAGTCGCGGAGGAGTTTGTGACCGTTTGATCTTGTCATCCCTTGGGGCGCTCTGGTGAACAGACGTGCCCCCAGATCCTGGTGAACACCCCTGATAAACTTATAGGTGGCCACCAGATCGCCCTTGAGTCTGCACTTTTCCAAGCTAGTCCCATGGCTCTGAGCCTCTCATCGTAAGGTCTTTTTTCCTGACCTCTGATCATGCGCATGGCTCTCCTCAGCACCCTCTCAAGCTTCTCCACATCCTTTTTGAATTGTGGAGCCCAAAACTGGATGCAGTACTCCTGAACCTCTTCAGCCTCAGCAAGAGGAGGCTGAGGGGAGACCTAGTGGCTGCCTACAAGCTCATCAGGGGAGATCAACAGCAAATAGGCAGAGCCCTTTTCTCCCCAGCACCACCTGGGGTGACAAGGAACAATGCTAATAAGCTGATAGAGAATTGGTTTAGGTTAGAGATCAGAAGGCAATATTTTACAGGTAGGGTGGCCAAAATTGAACCAACTTCCCAGGGAAGTGGTCCTCGCCCCTACCTTGCGCAAATTCAAGAGGAGGTTGGATGATCACCTGTCTGGGGTCTTGTGAACCTAGCATTCATTCCTGCCTGTGGCAGGGGGTCAGGCTAGATGATTTGTTCAGGTCCCTCCTGACCCTAGCTACTATGAAACTATGAAGCTGCAGCCTCACCAAGGCCGAGTACAATGGGAGAATGACATCCTGGGATTTGCCTGAGAAGCATCTGTGGATGCAAGCCAGCGTTTTGCTCGCTTTACTAGCCACAGCATCACATTGAAGGCTCATGTTCATCTTGTGGTCAATCATGACCCCCAAGTCCCTTTCGTCTGTAGTGCTAGCCAGCGTAGCACTGCTGAGCCTATGAGCATGCCGCAGGTTTTTCATCCCAAGGTGGAGAACTTTGCATTTTTCATTGTTAAACACCATCAGACTCACATCCGCCCATTTCATGAGCCTGTCAAGATCTGCCTGGATCACCCTCCTGTCCTCAGGTGTGGATGCGTTACCCCAGAGTTTGGTGTCATTAGGGAACTTGGCCAGCCCTCTTCTGACACCAATGTCTACATCATTGAGGAAGATGTTGAAAAGTATAGGCCCTAGGACAGAGCCTTGAGTGACCCCACTGGCAGTGCACCATGACGATTGACTACTGTCAACCACCACCTCTGTGTCCTACCGCAGAGCCAATTCCCCAGCCAGCAGATCGTGGTGAGGTCAAGGCCATAGTTAGCTAGTTTTGCCAAGAGGTGATCATGGGATACCAGATCGAAGGCTTTTTTGAAGTCAAGATATATGACATCAATCTCTTCCCCCTTGTCCAGGTGATAGGTCACCTGGTCATAAAAGGAAATGAGATTGGTCAAGCAAGACCTACCTGCAACAACCCCATGCTGGGTATCCCTCAGGATATTGCCATCGTCTAGTCTGTTACGGATATCCCTCAGGATACTGCAGTCATCTAGTCCCTTTGATAATCTTTTTCAAGACTTTCCCCAGGATAGTGGTCAGGCTGATGGGCCTGTCATTTGCCAGATTTACTTCCCTCCCTTCAGGGAAGATAGGCACCACACTGGCCTTCTTCCAGTCTTTGGGCACTTCACCAGAGCACCAGGAGTTCTCGAAGATCCATGCCAGGGGCTGAGCTATGATGCCTGCCAGCTCCTTGAGTACCCTTGGGTGTAAACTGTGAGGGCAGGCTGACTTGAAGGTATCCAGCCCGTCCAGGTGTTCCTTCACAAGGTCAACTTTGATGGAGGGTAAGGAATCTCCCTCACCCAGGCCTCCCTGTCCCGCAATGGGCAGGGGCGTCCCATGGGACTGGTGAAAAACTGATGCAAAGTACCCATTTACCAAGTTTGCTTTTTCCTGGGCATCAGTTGTCAGTTGTCCCATCTGGTTTAGCAGGGGTCCAATGTTGCCCTTGCTTTTCCTCCGGCTCCCCACATATCTAAAAACAGACTTTTTATTGTCCTTCATATGTGTAGCTAGCTGGAGTTCTGTCTCAGCCTTAGCTTTCCTGGTTTGCTCTCTGCAGATCCGGACCAGAGCAGAGTATTCCTCCTTGGTGGTGGTTCCAGTCCTCCATCCTTTGTAGGTCTTCCTTTAAGATGCAGGAGGTCCAATAGTTCCCTGGAGAGCCAAGGGGGCTGCTGTGCCCTTTTGCTGCCTTTCCTCTGAGACGGGATAGACTTTGCTTGTGCATCCAGGATCGCTCCCTTGAGGAGCAACCACTCATCCTGAACTCCCTTCCCCTTTGGGCTGTGGCCCTTTAGGGCCACCCTGGCAAGCCTCCTGATCGTGTCGAAGTCGAGGACTTCTGTATTACTGACTGACTTGCCAGCTTTACGGCGCATGATAAAGGTGATCAGCTTGTGATCACTGTCACCCAGCTTCCCTTCAATCATTATGTTGCTGATTAGGTCATACCCGGTTGCCAGAACCAGGTCTAGCAGCACTTTACCTCTCATCAGCCCGTAGACTTCCTGCGTCAGATAAAGGTCATCCATGCATGAGAGAAAGCTTTACAACCACTCGGATTTGGCTGAGCACTCCTCCCACTTAAGGCTTAGACAATGGTGCTACCACAGGACTTGGGAGGAGGAAGGGAAGCTCCAGCAGTAAAAGAATAAAGCTTCCTTTTCCCAATTATATTAATGTTTGAATCTTCTTGCCTGGTTTCTGCCTGCAAGTATGGGGATCACTATTACATTTCAGACACAAATCTCCCCCTCCCGCCCCCCATCCATGGCAGCCTCCAAATGATCCCTTGTGGGGGTTGTGGCTCCAACACAAAGGAAGTTAGTGATGTCAGATCATATGCATCTATGAAATATTGAGATGCAAGAGTGGCACCCTGTTTCTGGATGGAATGTAAGGCCTGATTGGTGAGGAAAGAGCTGTGATGGTACCACCTCCTAGGCCCCAAATACACTACATCACAGGCATCTCCAATGCATGTGATACCATCCCTTCTCAATAACTTTACATAAGCATGACTGCTTCATAAATCCCACTCTCTGCTGATATCTCTGGGAACTGGGGATAGCCATCAAGCTGTTTTGACTGGTTGCTTCTCCATGGATTTCAATGGATTGGTTTTGGTCCTTTGTGAATGCTGATTTTAACTCTAAGCACTGACTAGGATCACAACTGGAGCACACCACTTGGATTGTCCATGAAGAAAGAGACGCTATGAGGTGTAATCAACATCCCAGAATGACATTTACCCACCACCGCCCAAATCTGAGGCTTAAAAAATTTCATCCCACTGCCCACTGAGTAAATTGAACAACTTTAACTCATTATTAGTAAACATCTTGATTTTACTTAGCATAAAAACAGACTTTATACAAAGGAAAATTATATGCTCTTTGAATGTACATACCAAGAAGTATCTGCTATTCCATGTTCCAGCAACATTTAGCTTTTACAGATCTATTCCTACTGAAGCCAGTGGTGAAATTCTTACTGCTTTTCTTGGAATCCAGAAGGAACATGAGTCTGGTTTGTTACAGGGGCCACAACAACAGATTCTTATCCCACTGGTAGTGATTCTAATTAGCAAACATATTGATAATTTGTATGTGTGCTGTAGACAGGACTGGACCCTATTACTTTGAAAAGCAGGACCAATAATGCATCATAGTACCAAGTTCTGCATCCTTATTACAGGGAACCTCAACTATACATATGCAATGCTGGGCTCTGAACTAGCTGTTACCACTCAGGAAACAGACCTTGGAGTCACTGTACATAGTTCTCTAAAAATGTCAGCTCAATGTGCAGCAGTGACAAAAAAAGCCAATTAAATGTTAGGTATCATTAAGAAGGCAATTGAAAACAAAACATTAAAAAAATCCCTGTGCTACTCTAAGTCCACAGTGCATCTACATCTTGAATGTGTCACGTAGTTCTGGTCTCTGTGTATTAGAAAGGATGTAGTAAAATTAGAAAATGTACTGAGAAAAGCAACCAAGATGATCAGGAATATGGAGTAGCCGCTGTACCAAGAGAAACTAAAACGGCTAGGTTTCTTCAGTTTAGAAAGGGAAAGGTAGAGGGGGATATGATAGAGGTCTATAAAACTATGAAGTGTGTGGATAAAGTGAATGTGGATCGTTATTCACCAACTCCCAGAATATAAGAGCTAGGGGACACCCACTGAAATGATCAGAAAGCAAGTTTAAAACTAACATGAGAAAGTACATTTTTACACAGTGTATAGTTAACTCATTAACACAGGCAGTTGTAGAAGTAGAGAATATGACCAGGTTAAAAAGGGATTAGACAAAGTCATGGAGGAAAGTTCCATTCATAGCTATTAAATAGAACAATCAGAAAAGTATCTTCTGATATTTTAAACCAATGATGGCTGATGCCACAGAGGGTATGGCAAGTGATAAATCATTCTAGATGTGCCCCATTTATATACTCTCTTTTGAAACCATCTACTACTTGCCACCACTGGAGGCAAAATACTGGACTATGAAGACCATTATTCTGATCCAGTACAGCCCTTCTTATGTTTTTATCTGATCCAAACTTGATCCTACAATCCATTGTCTCCAATTAAATTAATTCCCCTCTGTGCCCTTTCCATTCTTCCAAATCCTGTGTGCTTTGAAGGATAATTTTCTTTCCATCCAGACTTCACAGTGGTTGAGAACAAGAGCTCCTTGTCATTTCTTCCTACCCATCTATGGACCAACAATGTATCTTCCCCCAGTCATCGCCAACTAGGAGCTTAGAAGAGTTTCTTGGAAGAGAAAAAAAAGGAAGAAAAGAAAAGAACAGATCAGTGTTTAATAACAAAATCAAAACTGAAAACACAGGATCAAGACACTGAATTGGAGAGCAGCTGTGATGGTGGGCACAAAACCTGAAGAACATTGACACAGTGCAGACAAAGGTCCAAACTACAAAGACTGGACCAGGCTTCAGATCCAAACTTCCCCAGAGTTCAGTATAGCTTAGATCCAAGGTTTGATGTACCTTGGATCATTATGGTCCCTGGACAGATCATAACTTGAACCTTAACACCCTGTTTGGATCCATCTCCAGTAGCAACACACACCCACAAATATTAAATCTATTTGTCAGGCAATTCCAAGAATAAAGTTCACCCCCAGTGTTATGTCATAACTTTATTCACTGGCATCTGTATCCTCTGCATACTCAGTGGCATCATCATTAATGAGTGTTGAATCTTAAATGGTTCATGTCACAGTACCACCCCACTTCAAAAGTGTTATGCAATCTAAACAGGCAGGAATCACTTCAATGAACAATGAAATGCCAGTGCTTCAAGAGAGGAGCCACAACAGGTATTTAACAGCACAGAGGAATATTACAGGACAGCAAGTGAGGACAACACTGTAACCGGTCAAAACTGTAGGGGCCCTGTTCATTTTTAAGAGCAAAGCCACGGAACCTTTAGAGCATCTTTACATGTGCTCCAGGGTGCAGGCGGTGCTGCTCTCAGAGCTGCTCTAATTAAAGTGCCCACAGTGTCATGTGTATTCAGTGTCCTGTGCTTCAGAATGGCAGTGGGGGCACTTTAATTAAAGCTTGTTCAACATTCACCCCACCACCATTTTGAAGCATGGGGATGCTGAATACACGTGATGCAGGCTGTTGGAGCATGCTAACTAACACACTCCAGCAGACTTGATTAATCAGTTAATCAAGTCTGCTCCAACATGCACTAATTAACACGTCATAGAAGATGTCCAGCATGTGTATAGGTGCCCTTAAAGATCAATTCTGGTTACAGATTTTTCCTATCTTACTGAAAAGACAGCAACTCCAGTAGCCACTGGGACAGGGGCTTTACAGCAGTAGTCACCAACTGGTTGATCAGGATTGATTGGTGGATCCTGGAGTCTCTTGCAGTCGATCCTGGGCTGGGAGGTGCTGAACGTGTGTGCATGTGCTGCAGTGGCTGCAGCAGCAGTGAGAGGGAGCAGGGGCAGGCCCTGCACAGCCAGGGCGGGCTGGGATGGAGGCGTGAGCGCCTAGGATGGGGGCGCACACACCCTGGGAGGGCACAGGAGGGCACGTGCCCCCAGAATTGCATGGGATGGGGTAGGCTGCAGCTGCCGGCTGGGGCCAGGCTGTTCCCAGTGGAGGCTGGGGCCATGCTGCGGGTTGGGCCGGGCAGTGGCGGTGCTGAGAGCGGGGCTACGGGGGGCTGCAGCCACCCAAAAATTTGCTGTAGCCCCCACAACCCTCTCCCAGCACCACCGCTGCCCAGCCTGACCATAGTGCAGCTCCAGCCTCTGCCGGAAACAGCCCAGCACCAGCCGGCAGCTGCAGCCTGCCCCACCCCATGCAATTTTAAGGGCATGCCCCCTCCCCATGCTCCCTGAACAAGCTGCTCACAGCTCTGTCCCGCCCTGCCCTGGCTGTGCAGGGCCTGCCCCTGCTCCAGCCTTGGTCCGTCCCTCACTGCCATTGTGTGGGATGCAAATCAAGGCCTCAACGGTGAGAAAGGGAGTGGGGCTAGGGTTGGGGCCTCAACCTGCCCTGTCCCCCCATGGCCCTTCCTGCCCCCCACCCACTTCCCTCCCCACAGATTTACCTGCTGGGTGGGAAGAAGAGGGGGGTGTAGATATTAGGTTCCTTTTACATTTTAGAAGTGATCTCGGACTTAAAAAGGTTGGAGGAGACCACTGCTTTACACCAACTCAGAGGCAGGAGCAGCGGTTACTAACCATCCCCGCTATTTCCTGCAAGAGCTGTCTAATTTTCTTTCCATGAAGATCTCCTTTCCAAATCCAGACTACCCCTGCTCACATTTAACTCATGAGAACCATACAGGTCACATCTCAGTATGGCTGAAATATTTTACTTGAGACTTTTAGAAAAAATAAAAATAAAGGCACCTGGATTCTTACTACTGTGTCCTCTGCCGGACATACAACGTAATGCAACAGAAATTACTGTACCTGGATACAGCAAGGGCTGTCACCGCTGGATTGTTCTTACTAGGTTTTCCATTCAAGGCAATGCTGATATCTAACTCCCGACAGAGAACAAGATGTTTTCTCCCCTTGTTACCTGTTGGGTGGTTTAAACATAAATATTTAGAAAGTGTTTATTTGGGGGAAGAGGTTATTATTTACGGTCAGCAAGTTGTTAAGTTGAGAACAAATATATTTAATCTCAGCCTGTGCTGTTGCAAAATAGGCCCATCCCAATTTAATTTGCAGCTATGATAGTTACATGTGCTGACGTGCGGCTGTATCAATTGTGTGCTAAATTGGATTTGTGTATTATTGCTTTCTAAATTGCATGCCTAGTTCAGCAAAATTGTTCATCAGTTTTCACTGGCTCTATGCTTAATAAGATGCCCCACAATACCTTGCTGCCAGGCTATAATGCAGCCTATAATTGCCTAGTAAAAAGAAATTACATAAAGCCCTGGTATTATCAACTTATCTAAATCTGCTCATAACAGAACCAATAATTAAATGCTGAGAACATTTCACACACACACACACACACACAAATATACTCAACAACAACATAATCATTGTTACTCTGCTCTTTTTAATGGCTCTGTTTTGCATTAATTTTATTTCCTTTAATGTATAGAATGAGTTGTAGGACTATTAGGACATTTAAAACGATTTTGAAATCATTTGAGGAGTTTCAGGGAGTATGTGGTTGTTGTGATTAAGTCTGATAACTTTAATTATTAAAGGTGGTGCTCTATGTATGTATGTGTGGCTCTGTGTTTGCCTCATATGTGAAGGAACATGCAGGTATGTCTATTACATCCTGTGGCAGGGCACTGTTTGTGCCTGTCACTTTAAGACCAGAGCCAAGCAGCCACCAGGTGCTTGATTGCGCCAGCCTTTTTGATCCTGGCTGCCTGTATAAATAGTTCAGTTCCCTACTGGCTGGCCAGGCAGCAACACTGCCTAGCTGCTAGCATTGTCCTGGAGGTAAGAGAGAAGCTGTAGGGGATGGCTAGGAGGCTCCTGGTCCTGGGCATGATGTAAAACTGCACCCTGCCAGGAATGGGTGGCCTGGTGGGGCTCTCAGTGATGTGGGAGCCCCCAGGAAATGCCAGGCCAGTTACCACACCGGTGAACGGTGGGTTGGGGCATCTTAACCCCAGTCCCCACAACCGGGTAGATCCCCTGCTACTAGGGCCCAGAGGGCAGACCCCAGGGGAGAGTGGGGCTAGAGACTCAGACCTGATTGAGAGAGTACCCTTGACTGGTCAATGCTGGGGCCAGGACCAGGATGGTCAAAAAGGCCAGGAGCCCACCATGAAGGATGCCCACAGCTAAGAGGGCCTGGGGTTTCTGACTGGCCTTGGAGGTGAGGCTAGGGCCTGTGTGGCCAAAGGTCCCAGGGGGACTACACCTGAGAGGGGAAAATAGTTTCAGGGAGCTAGTTAGCCTGAATGAAGATGGGGTAGGCTGCCTGAATGGAGCGATCTTGGAGGGGTCCTGAGAGTAGGATTCTGGAGCCCAGTGTGGGGCTGGTGAGAGTCATGCCTGGATGCTATCTGTGAAGCATGGGCTGCGGTGTAGGGGAGGTACAGAGCTGCAGATAGTGCCCCCTGGCATCAGGACAAGAAAATGGGCAGCCTCCCACTTAATTAACAACTTAATTAAATGTCATCAAGGCATGGCAGGCGAGAAGGTGGGTGGTTGGCCCAGAAACAGGTGGGTGGGCCAAAGGCAAATCAGCCCCAAGAAGGCCCCCTGTTACACACCTCTGTCAATATGTATCTATATATCACTATTCAACATATTTCTTCTTTTATGAATCTCTCTGCAAAAGGCACTGGCGAAGTCATTCTTCACTGCTCCCATATTCAGCCTAGGAACCCCAATTCAGGAAAACACTTCAGAAGTATTTAAATTTCCATTGTGGATATACCTTGAATAAAAACTACCTAAATAATTGGAACCACCCATGTAATTATACCTATTTTATTAAGCTATAGAATTCACTGCCACAGGAAACTGTTGAAGTGAAGAATCCAGGAAGATTCTAAAATGGCTTCGGCATTTATATGGATCACAGGACTATCAAGAATGAGTATATTTAATGCTAGCAAATGCATCATGCTCAGGGTTTCGACCAACCTCTGATAGGACAAGACTCAAGATGGAGAAGGGTAAGCGGATTATTCCACTCCTGGTACCTGTGTGGTTTTGCACCTTCCCCAGAAGCATCTGGCACTAACTGCCTTGAAGACAGGGCACCGAACTAGGTGGACAAGTGGTCTGATCCAGTTAGGCTACCCCTATGGGGCAACGTATGTAAGAATATTTCTACAAGCACCAAAATCGCTTAGGAGAAGAAGCTTCATCAATGGGATTTGTGTAGCTATAATACCTCAGTACTTCCAACAATCCCATTTGTAACGCTGATTACTGTCTTTTAAAGCAGATGTTCCATCCTTAGTTCTATTGTTATGTAAACTATTTGCTTAATATTGGAACAACTGGGAATGCCTTAAGCATGCCTTTACTAGGGTCACAAAAATAAATGCTGTAACTTATACATGTTAACACACAGATTTTTTTTACTTAAATGCATTGGGAAAGTAACCAGACCTGATGTTGGATTGTACTGTTAAAGACACCTGGCAGATCCTGTATGTGTTTGATCAGGGAAGTTTTAACTTCAATTGCTTTTATTACTACATCGATATTGTAACTTTCATCATATCATATGCCTCTAACTTGCTGCAATAGGTGTAGTATTGCCTGCTTCAGCTCAGTATAACCACCTGCTGCTTAGGAATGCAGTGGGGGAAGGGAGGCAGACCCAAACCCAAGCACCAGGAGCCCTCTGCTGGTCTCACACTGCCTTGAAAAGCCTCCAATCTCATTGTAGATGGCAAAGGCAGCAAACAAACTGAGCAGAGGCAGGGGGCCCCTACTCCTCCAGCCTCATGTGGGGCTTGGTACTGAACACTGCTGGAAGCTGGCCAGGTCCCTTTATGATGGCCACCAGCACAGATGTTACAGTAATAGACTTTTTAGCCACTCGGGCCCTTTTGGATTCAGCAGTTGTTTTAGCCAGTGACAGGGGGACTCTTTCTCTCTGACATTTATGCAGCAGAGCGGTTTATTAAGAATGCTAAAATTACTGAAACTGTAACCAAGTACTCATCTTGGGCCCAATCCTGCTGGTGACAGCTGTCTCCTAGAAGTACCAAGCTTCCTCATGTCCCAGTGCTAGCACCCCAGGCATGATTTGGCTACTGCTCTGTAACTCATGGCAGTCCTTCCCCAGGCTAGTTGTAACAGTAGAACTATACCACTCACCTGACCACAAGGACCTCACTGTACAATGTACACATGCAGGTAAGAATCATCCCATTGTTGCTAAAGGACAGTTATCTCTGGGCTGGAACTAAATAGCTGACGAGCAGCACAATTACAACAGGGACAATGAACAATGCATCCAGTGGAAAGCAGATCAAGCAATCTGGGTGAAAATGCCCAAACTGTTCTGAAGGTCTCAAGGTACCCATGTTTTTTTAAGTCCTACTCTGCTGCACCACATACAGTGAAGACCCTGATTCAGTGTCACTGAGGGCCTTTAAAGTTAGGAACAGGATCTGGGCTCACAGTTAGAAGTGAATAGGGAGCTAATGATTCCCATAAGAGGGAAGATGTTCAATGAGAGAGATAATCCTGCAGTAACTCTAAAGAGAGATCTGACGAGGGCCAGGCACTGGGAGAACATTATATTCACTGCTGATTGTTGCATGGCTGTTCTGTCTCCCTGGTGAAGAAGAAAGGCCACACAGGCTTCAGCCAGGAAGAGCTCTTGTCTCTGAGTGAGTCCAGTTACAAAATTAAGGTGAACTGAAGTGTGCCCAATGCCTGAAGCATAGCCTTCTCTCTCTGCCACGGGCTTTTTAAAGCATGTGCCTCTCCGATGACCCACATAAGAATCAATTTCCCTATGTCTGTAGCAGAAGGGAACACACTAATCCCACAAATATGGTTCCCAGCTGGGGTGAGGCGATGACCACTGAGACTTTTAGGGCACATCCAGACGAGGCACCGCAAACTGCATGCGGCACATATGCAATCAATCACCATGCTACTTATTTGCAGCGTGGTACCAAAATTTGACACTGGGATATCCCAGTGTTAAAAAAATGCTGTGGGAAAAAAGGTGGAGTGGAGCAAGCGGCAGCAGTGTGTGCCACCAGAAATGGAGCCTGGCTGGCCAAAGCCACACTCTGGCTGCTAGCCCAGTTCCAAGCAGCCAGATCAGCACCACTACTGTCCCAGGAGGCCCCCAGGACCCTAGGTATGGCCTCCTCTACTCTACCTGGGACAATTTGCCCTCCACCAAACCCCACATGCAGAAGCGTGCACATCAGCAAAAAGCAGTGGCACAAATTTATGGCTTAGGTCAGACATTGTAAAACAAGTGATTTTCATAGCTTTTGGCCTTTCCAGAGTCAGGAAATAAAAAGCAATGGAAACACCTGTTTCATTTCAGAACATGCACTGGGTGCTTAGGTCTATAACATCATTTTTTTTCCTGGTTAGTGAGGAAGGGAAGATTTCTCGCTTTTTCTGATTCTTATCACCCTTTCCAAGCCTTGCCAGCTTCTCTTTCACAGATGTACAAGGCACTCAACATTGCTGTTTCCATGCAGAACCAGGAATCCATACCTTTGTTGTCCAGAATTTCTGTTGTGTCTTTTTGTGGTCTTGATCCAACCACCTGGTCTGGGGCTTTGGCATATTCCATCTTCCATAGCTGCATCAGGAAGCAACAAAGGGTTTAGCAAAGACCAGTCACTTTGTTCAGACTGTGCCCATGATCCACAATAAGCTTAGCAAGAACAGCTCCCCAAAGAGAAACACCTACCCTCACAATGCCATCTGTGCCCCCAGTAACGATGACACTGCGTGTATCCCAGTCCATTACTTCAGTGAAACAGCAGCAAATAATCTCCCCTTCCAGGCTGCCAGTGGTATTTATACTTGCAAGGGGCTGCCCATTGATGGTCCATAGATGTAAATAGGATCCAGCACAAGAGGCAATATCACCCTGTAACACACAAAAGGGCATTATTTTTTGATCCCACAGCTGCCACTGGGGGGCTGCTGAGCACGTCTACAATGTTTGTTTATTCCTAGTTTTCTTTTTAAGATCCTTTAGCCAACAGCATGTCAAAAAGGACTTCTTTTTCATAAAACAATGCTGGAATTATATGATTGCTATTAACTTGCAGGATCTGAAACAGTCCCATTTTTGTCTCTGCATTTTACATAAAGCAATCATTAATTAAAAAACAGAAATAAGCCTGGCAGTGGGGATCAGTCATATTGTAAGCAAATTGGCCAGAGATTAATCAAAGGAAGGCATGTGAAAGCTGCTCTTATTCTGCACTGGGCTCTCTGAAATAAATATACACTGGATATAAAAGAGGCCTGCAGTGAATAAGTGTAAAAATATGATGGGATTTTTTTCAATCATTCCTGTTTAGGAAGTACATGCTAGAAGGCCAGATAGAGTGAGTATATAACATAAGGATAGAGAGTGTTTTGTTGAGGACTTTTCAATTAGATAGGAATGTTCAGTTGAAAAATTGATAACCAGGGTTAGATATGGCAAGAAATGAAGAAAATTTGAGCACAAAAAAGCACAGGAATTATATCAATCCTTTGATGGGGGGTATCACAACAGCCCTGTGTAAACTGGACCACAGGTGCTTCAGACAGCAATGCTGATGGGCACTTCTATAATACTGAGAAAGGTGCGCTCTAAATCTTCCATCCTTGATCTAAATTAAATGGTGATGACTTTGTTCCTCTGAAATTCATAGTGTTGGGATAACAATAAGAATAAAGGCTCACTCAGAGCCAGACTTAGGGGTGGGCAATGTGGGCAACCACCCAGGGTGCTGTGGTCAGGTGGGCACCACACACACATGTACACACACACATGTGAGCAGCCATGCTCACAGCAGTGCTCTCCCCCTGTCCCGTCCCACCCCGGCTGATCCCCACCCCAGGCAGAAAGAGCAGTGCCCAGCCGAGCCTGCCCCCCACATTCAGCTGCTGCTCAGGAGGAGCTGGGCTGCACAGTGAGGGTGGCAGTAGTGGTGTCTGCCCTACCTGCCTGCCTGAAGCACCATGCCACTCTGCCTCCCTGCTAGACTGCGCCCCTGCCTGCCTGCCTGCCTCTGCCTGCAGCAGCACCACTGACTTTGGGAGAGGGCTCTGGGGGAGTGCCAAAATTCAAGTTCACCCGGTGCACCATTTTCCTGAAGACCAGCTCTGGACTCACTACTATGATCCTTACTCCATCCCATTCTCTAGCAGAATTCCTGTTGATTTAATGCAGGAAAGGGGAAAACAAAAACTACCCAAAGGCTTGGCCCTCAAGTTTTAATATTATTAACAGTAAGTTTTTGGGGACAGGAACTGGCATTTTGTTCTGTGTTTGTGCAGATCCCAATGCAAAGGGGCTCTGGTCCATGACTGAAGCTTCTAGGCACCACAACAATATACATTAAATATAATAATAGCAATGAACTTTCTGGTAAGTTAGGAATCAGTGTTCACCCATTAAATTACTGAACCTATCAAATTCACAGTCCTCCTCTATCCCTTTTTACAGTGCTTAATGTTACGCCACTTTTAATTCTGTTTCACACATGACTGGAAGGCCACTGGTCTGCTTTGCATTCATGTAAGCAGTGCTCCTAATACTGAAAACACCCTTTGCAACTGAATCTCTACTCGCACAACATGTGTGCAAAGCTTTAATGGTGACTGTGAAATAAGACGTATGAACAGAAAAACACAGAACTCTGAATGCTAAGGAACAAGGAACATACCTGTTTCCAAAGCCACCGAAGCAGATGTGATGCTTGTAATATTGCAAAGTCTTTTAAAAAGTGTATTTTATTGAACTCTTTAGGTTTGCCCTCTCCCGATTTAAATTCCACCCAAGGCTTCCCACCTTTGATGCCTTCTAGGAACTGAACAAAATAGTACAGCAGCAACAAAAGCATCTGTTTCTGGCAGAGGCCAGCCTGGCCTTAGATTAGCAACATGCATGTGGTTTAGATTAGCAAACACTGTGCCTCTGCCACCTCCTGATTTTTGACCAGAGCTCTTTACATCTCAGAGGAAAATCCTTAAGACAGACAGATGTGAGTTTGAAACAGAGAGTTGCTAGTAATTAAAGAGATGAAATTTAAACTGCTTCATCTGTAAGGGAGCCTGTGGGTGGTGTCACATGTTCAACTTAACACTTACTGAGTGCAGTTGAAATGAAAGCAGACACACATTCAAGCAGTTTAGCACAAGTTAAGTGCCTTTGTGGCATTGCAAAGTTGTTCCCTTTCAGGTGAGGGTTATCTTCTGATGTGTACTATCTTTAATATGTCACTAACTTCCAATGATTTGCAACCACTGCAAGTGAAAGTGTAAGGGCTCTCAGGTACCAGAAAGTTAGTAATAAGCTAAGTAGTTTTTCAGGTCTGGATCACTGATGCACATCCAACCAAGTTCAGTGCGGACAAAACGTTTTTACCATCTTACCTGGATGGTAAGCTCTCTAGGACTGCTTGGGTGTATCTACACAAGATGTTTCGAGTGCAGTAGACTAATTTTACTGCAAAACCCTTGTTAATGCACTAATGTACAGTAGATTTAGTCTACTGCACATTAATGTCATAAAAAGACCACTCGTTTGCACTAACGGACAATAGCGCCGATTACAGCACTAAACGTAATGCACTATTACGGTGCATTAATGAATGTGTAGACATGCCCCTTTTGTGTTTATATGATGCCCATGCAGTGGGGTCCAGGCCCATGACATAGGCACCTCAGTGCTACCACAATATAAATAACTCCCAAGGCCACATCCTCTAGAAGTATCTGGGCAATGGAAAGGATCTTACACAATTTTCTGCAATTTATAAATCTGTTCATCCCAGAAAAAAAAAGGGATTTTGAAATTTCTAGCAGAACCAAAAAGCAAATTAAATTTTGAGTCAACCTATTTCACATCAATAAAACTGAACCATTTTTTATTTCAGTGTTTTTTTAAATTGTATCACGTAAATTATGTTGTGAAACAAAAGGCCATTTCAAATACAAAACCAAAACAGGTTTTTCATGATGAAGGTAAAATGAATCATTTTCAACTTCTCAAGACTTTTTTTTCCTTTTGAAATGAATCCTTTTCATAATTGACAAGTTCCCCTGGGAAGCGTAAGCTTTAACCAAATGGCTTTTTCCCACAAGAACACTTTCAACTGGTACATTTCTGACCAGATCTGTTCCAACTGGGTGTGATCTAATGCAATTGTATCCATGCCACATCAAAATTATCACCACTGCCATTAGCCTTAACTGGTCCACTTTATGATAGCCTTAGCAAAGAAGCCAGATGCTGAATGGGCTATAGATAATAGAGTCCACATTCCCTCCAGGGCAAGTTTCAAGGTGGTTCATGGGCCACAGTGAAAACAGTTCTAAAAACAAACATTTTCTTTCTCTGGGTCTAACAAGACAGCACATTTTGCTGACACTTGGTTAATTTTAAAATACATGAACTACTTCTGTTGATTTTGGGAGGAATCATAAAGAATGCCTCATGCTGATCTTTCTCTGGACCGAGTGGAATCAAAGGAAGTTTCGTCAACAAGCTTTGGGTGCTTGCCACTCAGTGTTTTGGAAAATCCCATCCTTCTGGTTTTAGTGAAAAGAGCCATTATTATGTATTAATTCTAGAGATGAAGACTCCAACTGTATAAACACCAAACTAAAAGATGGCCCATCTCAAAAAGCTTACAAACTAAGCTGTTAAAGGAGGTGAAACCTTGAAGATGGGTGGAGCATGGTCTGACTTCCTGGTTTCTTAATATCACGACCTCAATATCCTCTAATTCTTTTTGTGGGGATATTTTGTATATGCAGCTGTGCGGTTGGGGATAGACCGCAGACACATTTTTCATTTTGACTGCTGGTAAATGAATCTTCTATCACCCCCAACAGCAGCAGAGAATTGGAGGGCAAAAGATAAGAGCAGCATGTAGCTGCTAGTGGAGAGTGGGCAGAGACCGCTGACTCAGGGGTTTACAGAGCTTGTAGGCTGTGGCCGAGGACTCAGGTGTAATGAGTCCCTGTTGGTATTGCTATAACGTGGATGTCAGGAGAAATGAATGGAAGCAATAGGGTTATGGGTGAGCCAAACACAAAAACCCCTGGGACAATGTTTCAGGTTTCTCCAACCACTTCAGAAACAAAGAGGTTTAATCTTACTATCAAGCTATGCATGGTTACTCCTACTTAGCTCGTCAGTCTAGGATGCTGCTTTTAGTGCTCTCCTCATCATTAAGACTACTATTAGCAATCTCTGTAAAAGGAAAAATCAATTTATCAGCCTCTCAGGATGTTTTTATGTTGGGAAGAGCACCCATTAAATTATCATGAAATGTTCATGGATGCGTCAGGAGAAAGATGATAAATGAAGTTCTTACCATTGAATCACTGACAGCAACAGCAGAGAGACTTGCCCCATGGGTAGGAAGCTGGCTTATATATGTCAGCTGGTTCAGGTCCCATATGATGCAGGTTTTGTCATCAGATCCACTCACAATCATGCTATAGGTCACAGAGGTGGCCAGGCAGGTCACTGCCTGGGTGTGTCCATACAAAGTCTACAGGCAAAAAGCAAACAAAATATTACAATAGACTTGCTAATTTACTAGGGAACCACATTCTGATTGCCATTGGGTTGAAAAGAACAAGCGATCTATCAGAGAATTATTGATAGTCAACATTTTTAAATGTTTGGATAAAAGCGATCAGGAGAAATTTCAGTGACATTTCTGATTCGCTGCCTTCTGTTTTTGACCAAGTATAGATGTTCAATATGTTTCTGACTTTGAATATACCTTAAATGCTGGAGGCTGCAAGTGAGGGAGGAACAGTAGAGAAAACCCTGATCATATCCAGTTCTCTCTCCCTTTCAGCATCCACTTCCTGCCACTGTGTGACCAAGGCTGTTTGTCATCCTTCAGGGATGTGGGCCCAGGCCCACCACATAACCTTTTAGCCTCCCTCAGATGGGAAGGCTACAGAGAAGGATGGCAATTAATTATTGGGGACAAATAATGAAAAAACAGGGACGGGAGTGGAGGTCAAAGGTTCAAAACAAGAGTGCCAAGGTGGGGCACCGAACAGAGCACACCGGACAGCACCCACTGACCCTCAAATGAGTCCAGGAGTCGGCGGACACTGCCCAGCGATAGCTTGCTCAGAGACAAGAATGAAGTAGGGTGAGAAAAGCGGCCCCACCATCCCTGGGGACCCTCTCAGCCAGAACCTCCTTCCTGGTCAGGTACACGGCCAACTTGACCAGGGCCAGGGCACAGGCCAGGGCCAGCGGCAAGAAGAGGTTGATCAGGAGGTCCTGGGCCTTGCTGGGGCCACAGACAGGGAGTGCATAAATAAAAAGGTGAGGGGAATAGTGCAGCCAGAACCTCAGGTGGTAGAGGGGCTGCAACCTGGCACACTCAAAGTAGGAGCCAGCAGCTGAGGTCTGACTCACAGGAACAGGGTGGAATACAAACTCGTCCATGGGGGACCCCTGCCCTCACCAAGGGTGTATCGCCACTTGTTCTCTGGGGGGAATGTGAGGACAGGATGGTGGATGGTGTGGAGCACAAGCATGTAGAGTTGATGGCAGTGGACCAAGCTGGATGAAAGTGGACCAGCTTGGTGTCCCCCAGCCTGTCCAGGTGATAAGGTAGGGAGCACTGTGGGGCCTACCAAGGCAGGGGCCCCATGACGAGTTCTTGAGGGCTGGGGGACATTGAGGGGCAGGGACTGCCTTCGTGCAGGGCCTTGTCAACGTGGGCGAGGGCAGTGGGGAGCAGGGCATCCTTGAGCTCCTGGAGTAGGTGGCAGGGCACACACAGTGCTGACAGCTCCATGTGCTGGGCCAGCACAGTGGGATCTGCCCATCCCTGCTTGGCATAGTCCAGGAGGTCCCTGATATGGGTGATATGGGCCAGGACCATCCTCTGGCACACCCAGGGCACCTCTGTCACCAGCACCACCAACTGCGGGTTTTTCAGTAGGAACTTGGCAAGGAGGTCAGCACATTGGGCAACCTTGTCTGGGACTTAGAGGTGGAAACCAGCTTCCAGGCACTGAGGAGGTCCTGGTAGAAGCCCAGAAGCTCCTCCAAGCCCTGACTGGGGAGTCCCCGCAGGTAAAATGGCTGCAGGTCAAATTGGAACCCTCAGAGGTGGTGGAGGAAGGTGCGTCCCAAGTGGCTTCATACCACATTGCTAGCAGCACCATAAAGGAGCCTCTGCGGGGAACCTCTGCACAGAGACCCAGTGCTGTTCCTGCCAGAATAAACCCAGCACCTGTCTCTGGAGCCTGGCCAGGACCTTTGGGGGCATAGGCAGCATGTTGAAGAGGTGCCTGATGATGATTAATAGACAGGATTAGCTGGTTAATTATCAGTGCTCTCCCACAAAGGAAGCAGCAGACTCGCCCATGCCTGCAGCTGCTTCAACACCTTGATCTCTAGCTGTTGTCAGTTCTCCAGCAGGGAGGATTCCCTGGGGAAAAGTAGACCCCCAGGTACAGCAGTGAGTTGATGCCCCAGAGGATGCCCTGGAGTGTGGGTGGGAACGAGCCCACCTACCACCTACCCACTGTCAGGCCAGAGTTCTTGACCCAGTTGACCCGGGCAAAGTAAGTCACCAAGTACAAGGACTGGCAGGCTTCCACCTGGTGCCAGATCACCTGGGTCCTGGACAGTGAGGAGCACAGCAGCAGTGTATGCTGACAGGACCAGCCTCATGGCCAGCTTCTGGAGCACCCATTCCACCATCTGCTTGCACAGGAGGCAGAGAAAGGGCTCAAAAAACACAGTGTAGGGCTGGCCCAACAGCAGACAGCCTTGACAAACTCCCTGCCTGAACAGGATGGACTCCATCACAGTCCAGTTGATTTTGACCATACACTCTGTGGAGGCATACAGCACCTGGAGAAACTGCACAAAGTGGGGACCAAAGCCAAATGCCCTTAGCGTGCCTGTGAGATACCCATGATTCACCCTGTTAAATGCCTTCTCCTGGTCAAAGGACAGGAGGGCGAATGACAGGCCCTCCCAGCGCATGAGTTCCAGGAGATCCCGAACCAGGTACAGAATATCAAAGATGGATCTTCCGTGGCACTGTGTAGAACTGGTCATGGTGGATCACATCTGCCAGCACAGACCTCAGGTGCAGTGAGATGGCCTTCACTGCCACCTTGTAATCCATGCCAAAAGGAAGACAGGATACCAGTTCTTCAGGTCATGGTGATCCCCCATCTTGGGCAGGAAGAATAGCATGGCCCTCCTGCATGACAGGGAGGAGCTCCCCATCTCTTTTGGACTCAGCCCAGACTGCGGTGAGATCTGGGCCGAGGATGTCCCAGAAAGCCCAGTAGAACTCTGCGGTCAGCCCATATATGCCTGGTGCAGTGTTACTGGACATCAGGTGAAGGATGTCCGGGAGCTGAGCTAGGGCGAGAGGAGCCTCCAAGTAGTCCCAGTCAACCATACTGACCTGCGGCTATCTCTCCCACAGGACCCAGAAATCAGTGCTGGCTGGATCCAGGGAGAAGAGCTCTCGCCCATTCTTGCCCATTCTTGCATTTCACCTGGATCCATGAGGGAGGGTGCCATCACCCAGCAAGAGGCAAGTCATGTACTTCCTGGTACCCCTCCTCTTCTCCAGGGCACAGAAGAAACAGGAGCTGTGGTCCATCTCCTGAAGGAGCTGGATGTGTGAGCAGATGAGCGCACCATGGGCGCAGCAGTCATCCAAAGCATAAAGCTCCTCTCACTTCTCCCAACACTCTCCGCAGAGAGATGGGTTGTTTAGGTCAGTGGCCAGGTGCCTCTCCAGCTCCAGCACCTCCATCTTGAGTTACTCCCTGGCCACCTCCCTAAGCCGGGTGTGCCTCCAGGTGTAGCTGCACCAAAAGGGCTGGACATGCACCTTCCCCATGTCCCACCATCTCCAGGCCAAGAGGAAGGCTGGCCGCTGCTCACACCAGGCCAACTAGAACTCCTGGAAAGCTGCCCAAAGTCCACGTCTTCCGGCAGGCTGTTGTTGAAATGCCAGCAGGCCAGCCCCGGACACTCAGGCCTCAGAATGACCCAAGCATAAACAAGACAGTGGTCGCTGAAGAGATGGAGCAGGCAGCCCAGCACCACCTCAGTGTCCTGGAGGATCTCCAGCTGCAGGCCCAGAGAGAGCTGGGTGGCTACCCTACAGGAAGTCTCCATGAGGGGCCTGAAAAACACCCCATTCCTCCACTCCAGCTGCCAGCTGGCTTCGGTGGCCAAAGTCATGTGGGTCTCCTGCAGGAAGAGCACAGATTACCCCACTCCCGAAGAAAGGAGTGCACCTGGCACTTGCGGAGACCCATCCTGCAGCTGCGGATATTTAGGGTCATAATCTTGAGTGACCTGATTGCTGGGGGGGTGTAAGCCAGCTCGGCAGGGGTCTTGTGCATGGCATCACCTAGCCTGGGGCCTGACAGCAGCCCTGCTGCCCTCCCATAGATGTAGAGGGCATCTTGGGCCTTTCTTTTGACTTTGGTGGCTGCAGGTTGCCTAAAGGGGACCAACACCCACTCATCTATAGGGTGGTCTTCAGGTGGGTCAGCTCTGGAGGGAGAGGGTGGAGGCGGTGGGGTGGTTGCAGCAAGGGCAGGGTCAAAGTGGGGCTAGGGACAGGGTGGGGTGGGAAGAGAAGCTGTTGGGTTCCCCCCGTTTTCAGCAGGGGGCTGCAGGGGTCAGGAGGGCTGAAGCAATTGCCTCCTCCTGACTGCACTATGGGGTGAGGGGTGTAATGGTGGGGGCTGCAACTGGCTTGTGTTGGGGAGGCAGGGAAGTTTGGGGATGGGCCACATGTGGGGGTGGAGGGGCTGGAGCCGGGATTCTAGACATGGAAAAATGTATAAATTTGTTTTCCATGTCTAGAATCTAATTATTGGGGGGCCAGATAGCAGGAGGAGGGGGGGTAGGCAGTAGGGGAGACAAGAAGTCTGACCCTTTCTCATTGCTGCCTGTTCCCTCCACCACTCTCCTCCTCCAGTACCTGCACCCCGGTGCCCACGTACCTCAAGCGGGCTCCTGTGGTGCTTGTACATACCACTGACTGCCCCCTGCCACCTGTCCTCTCACTTACCCCGCCGATGTCTGACCCTTCCCGCATTGCCTACATCCCTTGGCATCTGCCCTCTCCTATCTGCCTGCCCCTCCTGACCCCACCACTGCTTACCTTCCCCCTGAAGCTCCAGTTCCAGCTGAGCATGTGCTACCTCCAGCCCCAGCCTGGCTACATAGCTTTAGCTCCAGGCCTGGAGCCAGAGCCAAAGTCAGACATGCCACTACATGGCCAGGCTAGAGCTGGATGCAGCATACACTTCCTGCTCCCTGTCCCGGGCTACAGCAGGGCCCCAGCTGGAGCTGGAGCTGTAAGGGGAAGGTAAGAGTTGGCAGGAAAGGTGACGGCAGGGAACAAAGGCAGGGAGGGCAAAGGCTGCAATGGATGGGTGGTGGGTGAGCAGCAGCTCAGCATTGGAATCAGAGACGCAGTCATTGCCTCCGTACTCGAATATAAGATGAGGGGTTCCCCCCGCCGCCATAATATGGGGGAAAAAACTCAGAATTGAGTAAATAGGTACATTTCTTATAGTTTTCCATTTACAGAATCTAATTATTGGAGAGTCATCTTAAATTTGTTCCTCCCACTGCTGTGGCAGGGAAAGCACAAGCAGGGGGGAAAGCAAGGTGAAAAGTAGCAGCAAGGGGTGTGACCCCCGCCACTTGTCCCCTCGCCACCAAGTTTGACCCTCTCTTGGTGCCTGACCCCTCTCCCTCTCCCCACTCCTACCACCCCCAAACCTGCTGCCATGGCCACTACTTATGCTGTGTGGCAGCTTTGGCTCTGGGCCAGGCAGCAGCCGTGGCAATGGCTCTAGCCTGGCCCCTGGGCCAGGTCAGGGCTAAAGACAAACAGCTTCTCTGTGGCTGTATGGTCTCCCCTGCACTCCACACCCTGCACTGTGTGGTAACCCCCATGTTCCCCTGCCATGTATCCCCTCCCCTGCTACATAAGCCACTTCAAGCCACCTTTGCCCTGGCCAGGTAGCATCAGTGGTCACGGCTCAGGCCCCTGCTCTGGGATTCAAATCCAAGAGGAAGGGGTTTTTTTGCTGAACAAAGGAAAAACTCATCTTGGGCTGAAGTACATACTGGTAGGTGGAATAGAATCTAGCTCTATTGGACACATCATAATTAAAGAAAATGGCACAAGGATGTCTTTAAAAGAGAGCTGAGGAAAATTTCCATTTGAGATACAAAGCACTGAGTTGAGCTTTTTTGTACAAGCCTCTGGGGTGAGTTTGAAGCTTTGGAACAGCCTGGGAGTAATTACAGTTTTAGGATAAAACCAGGCTGAACTCTTGGGTTTTAAAGCCCCACCAGATAGCCTCTGATGGTTGCTGTTGAATTTTATATTTGGTAGTCCGGCTTGTGCAAACCCAAAACCAAATGAGCAACTAAAAGGTTCACAAACCCAGGAGGAAAGACAAGCATCCTACCAAGCACTGCCTTTCACCTGCTTTAGTTTGCATTATCAGAGCTGCCAGTCAGAGCAGGGGCCTCAGCCATCACACTGACCCCCTGAACTCTCCTAAAACTGTTACTTTTTGCTTTAGCTTGCTTTTCATTTAAAAATTATTTTCAGGCCCAGGATCTAAGAGGCTAGGCAACAGTGAAATAGCCCAAGGAAAGCCACTAGCACAGCCTTTTACTGGTCAGACATAGCTATATAGATAGCACTGCAAAGTCAGCATTGACAAAGCTAGCAGATGCTGTTCCCCTGGGAAATTCATCAGACATACGGGGCAGACAGCTTTGAAGCAGCTTCAGATACAGAAAAATACAGTTCAGGAATGGAAGGCTCAAGGGAAACAGGGTGCATGATGCCCCTCTAGCACATGCCGCCATGCAAAGTTGGGCATAACCCATACTGCCTACATTTAAGGAACTGTAACGATCTGGGAGATGGAAAGTGTATGGTATGGCTCCATGCCTCCTTCCTACTCATACACTGGCTGGTCATTTAGGCAAGTAAACACATATGGTTTCTTACCCAAATTTTAGCCAGAATGATTATACCCATCTATGCAGAAAAAAGCTCTCTCACCTCAGCTTGGAAGTGCTTTAAGCATGGACTAGC
>NW_005842499.1:85792-90629 GCF_000455745.1 Alligator sinensis | reverse complement strand
TCCTGCTGAGAGAGGAGCATTAAAGCCATTTCAACTTGGCCTGTGACCAGTCCACTTTGCAATAAAGATGCAAGCAAAAACACTCAAATCCTGACAGTCCTCCAATGCCGTCCCACAATTCCTCAAACAGCACAGACAAGTTCTCCCACAACTGACTCAGAAAGAATCCTAAAGCATCTCAGCACAAAGACTGATGCACTATGCCCCTGAACATACACCAGGGAGTGCAGAAACTGTGAGGGCAGAGAAAACCACATCAGGCTTCACTGTGAGGATGCTTGACCTGGACGAAGCTAACTTCTACTAGTCATGCTCTGCAGCAGCCCATCAGGTGGCTGTCCCTCAAAGGCATGACACAGCTCTTTTAAGAGCTTTAGTTGTTTTTTTTTTTTCTCTTGATAAAGAAATTATGGGAGTTTGGGTTACATGGGTCACTCTTTTTGTGATAAAGTGGGGGCTGCTAAATTGCATGGATCAATAGAGTGGCTATTATGCTGCATCTTCAATGCTATACAAAATTGTAGCAGCAGCCCCTGGTACAAAGGGAATAGGATTTTTCTGCTGAAATATAGTTTCTGTATTTTGCTACAATCCAAACCAGAATGCGTTAGTCCCTTGGGATGGTGGTAAGTGAATAGCATCCACTTTACAGCACATCAGCTTTACTTAAGTGAAGCTCAGTAACTCAGAATGATGATACAATAGTATCATTCAGCAGAAAAAACAATGGACATGAAGCAATGAATTACATGAAAGCAGCATGTAATTCGCTGGAGAGACCTTTGGGGCTACAGTTCAGATTTACATCTAGGCCACAGACAAAGAAATCTAGATTCTGATCCAGAGGAGGACTAGATCTTAGGCTCTACACAGGAGTAAGGCAGACTTGCAGGTACCCAAGTCCAATATGTAATGTAAAAGAACAACATTCAATGACCACCTGACTCTGGAAGTCACTGAAACTCAGTAGGTGCCTTCCTGTTTGACCTGCAAGTTTCCTAGGTGACTGTAGTCCCACTTCTGTACATGTTCAGAACTGCCCCAATCTGAGCACCACAGCTCCCACCTAAGCCCTGGGGGGGAGAGGGGGGATAGAAGGAGCAGCACCTGAGTCCCCTGAGAGACTGGATGTCCTGAGCATATCTTAACACACACCAACAGGCTGAGGCCCATCATAAGACATGGCTGTATCTGCTTTCTTTTAAAAAATGTGGCGGTAGGAGAAAGCCACCTGTTATTTAACAGTGAGAACACCTGCCTAGGAAGTGGGAGACCTGGTTTCTAGGTCACCTCAGCCTGAGGAAATTCAAGTCCACATCCTTCATTCCCCAGGAGAATGCCCAAACCACCAGGTGATAGGTTAGCCTCAGTGGGGGCACCCTCCACCTTTCCTGTTTAATTTGGGCCACTTGGCAGCTAAAACTGCAAGAAGCATGTAGACAGAAGGACAGAAAGAGGTTGACTCTGCAGTCTGATTGCTTGTACACTCTCCTGGTAGGTGGAGTCCTGGGTTTGAATTTCTGGACCACTTAACTTTTTTATATTAAACAGTCATTGGATAAAAACCAGAAATCGTGAGAAATTTGTTTGAAGCCCAGGATACTCCCTCCCCCTGCTAAGTGCCCTAACCAGTTCTTGTTGTCCTCATGGCCTCAACATCCCTTACATTCTTTGCTGCCCTATACCGGAGGGGCAGAGAATGTCCTCATCCAGACTACTCGATAGCCTGATGGTAAGCATTCTCCTGGGAAGTGAGAGATGTGGGCCTGACAACTTCAGGATGAGGAAGACCTAGATCCCAAGTCTCCCACTTCCTGGGGACCACACACCACAAGCTCTGCTTTTAAAAATGAGTGACCCCTTCTCATTTTTTTCAAAGGCTACTTGTAAGTGCCTGTCACCTGGAGTAAGTTTGTAGCTCTGGATCCCAAAAGGAAGGCAGTCTCTGCTTGCTGTCCTGACCCAAAAGCCTAAGCAATGAAGAAGTAAAGGAGTGCAGATCAGTGATACACTGTGGGTCTCTGGCGCGCGAGGGCCAATGCTTGCATTTACGCCTGTCCCCCCACCCCCTTCTTGTAGCAATCCTTAAAGTCACGTTGCACAATAAGACCTCTGAAGGGCCTGGCTGGCGCCTCCCAGAGGCCCGCTCCCCCCACCACCCCAGTCGGTCTGCCAATGGTGCAGATATACCTCTATGCTTAGCATTTCCTCTTGGCCAGCTCAAAGCATGCTCTTCTGGAATACTGAACTCTTCCTATGTACTATACGGGTCACCTGAACCCATAACCCTGGGTTTTAAATTCCACTCCAGAGCCAGGTGCCTAAAAATTAGGCATCATGTTCCCCCAGAGCCTCTAATAGCAGAGACAGGAAATAATACCATAACGGTCATGCACAGTCTCATTCAGTAATTAGTGGAGCATGTTTGACATCAATTAATTACAGTGCAACATGTTAGACAGCAAAGCTGGTTCCTCCAAAGGCAGCCACAGATGTAGGCAGCTGAAGTTACAGGCAAACCTGTGTGAATAAAACACAGCCTCCCTGAACCTTTGCCCAAAGCTCAAACTGACCCTGGGCTGAACTCTTTGATGTTCAAAAAAAGAATGCTTAAACTTCTTCCTAGTACTAACTTCTGATACTTCTAGTTCTGTCATGAGTTGTGAAATGGAGCAGAAGGACTGCAAGGTCAGGACACAAGGTCTTTGATAATACTGCTTGGCTCTTCAGAAGCAGGAAGTGTCGCAAACCTCAGGTCAAATGTTGTTGCAGCTGGTTTTCACCCTAATTTGCAGACCCAGGTAGTCCAGATAAATATATAACGATCTGGATTCTTCTTTGAGCTTATCCCAGATTCAGTCTTTTGAAATTTTCCCATTACTTATGCAAAATGAAATATGTTCATGCCCTCAAGCAAGGGAAGCACAGAGAATTATCTTGAGTCTCTTTTTGCAGAGCAGACTTCTGACATTTGAATAACTTTTTGTCTATTAAACTACACGACCATGTCTCCTCATCACTTTGCTGGGGAGTAACACAGCACATCTTATTTGGTTATATAGGAAAAAGGGAAAAAATAGTGACTTTTTTCTCAAATATGACAGATGAATATCAAACCCTTATTCATGAAGCAAGTCACCAAATCACACCTGAATTCCTATTGTATTCCTCCAGTTTTTGCCACTGTAAGTCTGCTATTTTAATGGAGCTTTACCAGCATAAAAATGTAGAAAGGGCAGTGGTGCATCATGTGCACCAGTCAAACTTTGAGTAATGGGGTCTTTGAGAATGGAATTAAGATTGTATGGGCCTTGTGGTGACTACAGATAGGCCCTAAATGAAAGTTCTGGTTCAAATATCCCAGGGCCCTGGCAAAAACAGCACCTGCATATGGATTCATGCACTTTTACCTGAAGCTGTCTCTACCTTATGGGAGTAAAATATGAAACTCAAAAAAGTTCTGAACTCAACTTGGCAAAAAACATCCAGAACTTGGGTTGCTTACCTGAACCTTCTTAGCTAAAGATACTGGGCTGGGAATGTTATTTGAAGGGCTTTTGTTAGTATGCTTAGAGCTTCTGCATCCTGACCCAGCAAGCAAAGAGGAAATGGTGACACTCCAGAACGTGAAGGATGACTCAAGGTGGAAATGAGTTCTGAAAAAAATGGGCAATGCACCACGAGCAGGTTAGAGCACTGGGGTTCTTATTTTCAAGATATTTTGGGGAGTGACAAGTTACCAGAGTGTTACCAGAATGTGAGAAAAAGATATCTCATCAGAGGTAAGATGATACACTGGGAAAGTTTACTCAGGGCAGCATTGTGCCACAGCTGGGCTGTCCCATAGCATGTTGTGCTACCTACCTACCCCTGCATGCAACTCCAAACCCAGATATATGCAAGCAGGGCCACTTCAGGGTCTCCATTCCCAGCCCAGCAACCAATGTCAAGCACACTGGAGACCAAGGTCTCAAGAGTGCCTCAAGGGCTGGCACTCTAGAATATCTTCACCAGTGTATATCTGAGTTTGGAGCATGTGAGTGGAAATAGGTAGGGCAGCATATGCTGAGGAAAAGCCTAGATGAGTCGCACCATGACTGTGCTGCCGATATACCCAAAGTATACGCACATGCAGGCATGTGGGCTTGCAGCAGCTCAAATAGAAGCAGCACAAATTTGAGTTGGGGCCTTTTGCCTCAGTGCACATGCCTGGGCATGCACTTTTGTGTGGGGCCTGCCTGGCTCTTCTGAGATCTCCGAGCGAGGCAAAAGGGGGAAAGGGGCCAGGAGGCTTCCCTGGCTGACCAGAGAAATCCAGGGCAGCCTAAGGGACAAAAGGGGAGCACATAAAAAGTGGAAACAGGGAGAGATCACCAAAGACGAATATACCTCCTCTGCTCGTGCTTGTAGGGAGGCAGTTAGACGGGCCAAAGCTGCCATGGAGCTGAGGAAGGCAACCCAAGTAAAAGACAACAAGAAATTGTTTTTTAGATATATTGGTAGTAAAAGGAAGGCCCAGGGAGGAATAGGACCCCTACTAAATGAGCAGAAGCAATTGGTGACGGACAGAGGGGACAAGGCTGAACTCCTCAACGAGTTCTTTGCCTCAGTGTTCCTAAGTAAGGGGCAAGACAAGTCTCTCACTGGTGTTGTAGAGAGGCAGCAGCAAGGCGCCAGACTACCATGCATAGACCCTGAGATGGTGCAGAGTCATTTGGAAGAACTGGATGCCTTTAAGTCGGCAGGCCTGGATGAGCTCCATCCGAGGGTGCTGAAGGCACTGGCCGACATCATTGCAGAGCCACTGGTGGGAATATTTGAAAGCTCGTGGCGCACG
>NW_005842499.1:83304-84867 GCF_000455745.1 Alligator sinensis | reverse complement strand
ACCTTGTGGCTGCCTATAAGTTCATCATGGGGGCACAGAAGGGAATTGGTGAGGTTTTATTCACCAAGGCGCCCCCGGGGGTTACAAGAAATAATGGCCACAAGCTAGCAGAGAGCAGATTTAGATTGGACATTAGGAAGAACTTCTTCACAGTTCGAGTGGCCAAGGTCTGGAACGGGCTCCCAAGGGAGGTGGTGCTCTCCCCTACCCTGGGGGTCTTCAAGAGGAGGTTAGATGAGTATCTAGCTGGGGTCATCTAGACCCAGCACTCTTTCTTGCCTATGCAGGGGGTCGGACTCGATGATCTATTGAGGTCCCTTCCGACCCTAACATCTATGAATCTATGAATCTGCAGCCAGGGGGAGCTAGAGCCAGCAGTATAAAAACCTACCCTGTGCTGGCCCAAGCAGTATAAAAACCTACCCTGGCAAGTAGCTCAGGGCTACTTGCTCTCAGAATCTCCTGGGCCTTGGCCACTTGGTACCCAGGGACTCTACCCCTTGTGGCAGCGGGGTTGTCACTCTTTAAAATACCCCGAAGTCCATGTTCTTCCACAATTAGAACAAAAGACCACTCTATCTATCTATCTATCTATCTTTTCTAATATAATAAAAGCCTTAGTCTGCCTGTCTTCTGTCTGTCTGTAATACTTTATTTGCACTCTGACTGGTTGTCTCAGCAGCCAATCACAATGCTGACTGAAACAACCAGAGTGCTCCAAGCAGAGCTGACCCAAGCAGGGTGTGGGGCCCATCAGCCCATGTGAGGCTCCACCCCCATCCCTGCCCCAATCTCACATGCCCCAGACTCAAAGAAGCCGATGGCAGCATCAGCGGTGAAGCGGGGGGAGAAGCGAGCGGCCAGATGCTCCGCCCAGCTCCACAGGGCCCCCCAAAGCACAGGGCCTGGGGCGGTCACCCCAATTAGCATCCCCCCAGGGACAGCCCTGGCTCCAAAAGCACTGCAAACAGGAGGCGATGGTGGAAGTGCGGTGGAGCACCACCATGATGGCAGGGACAGAGGGGATGGAGTGCTGCTGGCCTCGCATTCCCTCCACCCTGATCCCTGGAGGCAGCGATGATGGAGCAGATGGAGTGGGGGGTGCAAGGCCAGCACCGCTGGCCTCACCCCCCACCCCTGTTCCCTGGAGGCCGCAGCAGCACGGGGTGCTGGCCGAGCAGGATGGAGGGGATGGCAGGGCAAGTCTCCTCCCTGCCCTGCCCCCACGGTCCTGGGAGGCAGCAGTGCAGGGTGGTGGGTGGCAGCACTCTGCCCCACCCGCCCCCGCTCATTTCCAATGAGCAATTGGCTAGTGTGTGTGTGTAGATAGATAGATAGATAGATATATTTAGAGAGAGAGAGAGATCAGCTGGGCCATGCTTTAGTGCTCTATTTACAATGTTAAAGTAATTTGGAAGCCTACAGGTGTCACTATCATCATAATATAATAAATTCTAAACATCAATATGTTTTGATGCTTGCTTTTGGTTTTCTTATCACACAATGGGTGTGTGATGGGGGGATGTGGGGTTTGCAGGAGAGGGGTGGGAAGGGGTGTGGGGG
>NW_005842499.1:77663-82915 GCF_000455745.1 Alligator sinensis | reverse complement strand
GGGAGGGCAGGAGCGCTGGGGCCAGGCAGGAGACCCCTCTTGAGCTGCCCCCATGCCCCTCCCCCACCCTCTACTTACCTGGTATGGAGCCCAGGTCCAGGTCCTTGCAGCTTGCACCGCTGCTCACTCTGCACAGGCAGGCAGCATGCTTCAGCACCAGGGCAAGGGCCAGTGAGCAGCCATATCGATGCTCTGGCTGGCTACCAGAGCAGCTGTGTGGAGGACCTGAGCCTCCAGTTGCCTCAGGGCACAGTCCAGGCCCACTTATTTCCCTCAGGGTATTTTTTGATACCTGGATCTCCAGATATTAAATTTTGACCCTGCACTACAAATATGCTGGAAGCAGGACTGCACTGCAAATACGCTGTTAAGCTGGAACATCAGGTGGACCACGGTACTGTACCTTTTTCAAGGTTAGGGCATTCACTTTGTCCTTGAGCAGGGAAATCTCCCAGACACACACAACAGAGCTTGTTCCGGAAGTGATGACAGTTGTTGGTGTTGGGCACACAGCACAGAGGCACTTTCCCCAGTCTGCCATGCATTCGAATACTGTCATGTTCTGTAAGAGGTAAACAGGCTTTCAATCATTTATGACAAAAATGCATTTAACTACAGCTGGTGTGCATATAACTCAGATGAAAATTTCAGAGCTAGGAAAACTTCAGGCCCTCATATTTCCACTTTGAGCCTGAGAAAGGAATACCCATCCTACCACTTTGATTCTGACTTTCCCATTTTCCACACTCATAAAGCCTGCCTGTGTAACACCATGGCTGTATGGATGTTTGGCTAGATTGGAAGACTGGCTTTCTGGCTAGAACCCCAATCTTGTGAGACTTAGAATCAAGTCTTCCCTTAGCCATAAAGTTCCTGTAAGACCATGGACAATTTCCATCTACAGTGATGGCAGCATAATGTAGACCCATCCAACATAACGTAGCCTGGATCCTGGTAGCAGTGCAGCAGCAACAACATGGGATAATTTACCCTGAACCTTGGAGGGTGACTCATAGGATTTTGCCTTCCAACTGAACTCCATGCTATCACAGCTGGATTGCTATCGGTATTCAAGCTAGAGTTTAAAGCCAGTTTGGGAAAGTCTATGCTACCTTGCAGTAACAGCAGCATAGACATAACTGTAGCATGGACATACTTATGGTCTCTCTGAACTTCAATTCCATATATATATATATATATAAGGGGAAAATAGCTCTCTCTCCCTGATAGGGGCACTGCAAGGATAAAAGCATTAAAGATGGTGAGGTACTAAGATGCAGGGACTATAAGTAGGATTACAAGTACTACAGAAGACAAACAACCTGTTACTTCAGTTCATTTGTTAGGGGCTAGTAATTGTGGTACAAAGGGTCTCAGGTTCTATTCCCCAAGTGACCCATAGTTTCTGTACAACCACAGCAAAACTTTTGGTACATACTGAGCTCCCAATAGGCATCAGAAAGCTTGATGGCAATTTGAACATCACATGACATGGTCATCTATGCTACTGAACTCTTCACTAGACCCGTAAGAAAAGCAACAGCAAATAACTTAGATTTAGCTTGGGACTATGCATTGGCCTCTGTCCCACTGAAGTCAAGGGTAAAATTTGCAGTGACTTCAAAAGGAGTACAATGGGGCCAAAGCTCAGGGCTTCTTGAGTTCCCTTTAGCAGGGTTTCTGCAGCTGTTTTTATCTGCAATGAATCTGAACAAACTTCAGTTTTTCTCAAGACCCTCAAGGGATATGGGCAAGAATTACTTCTTTCAGTTACTGAAGGGTAAACTGAAGTACTTCATGTTTGAGCTAAATATGTCTCCAGCTGTTAGATGAAATATGTATAATAAAAACAGGAGCACTGGCCAAGTTTGCTGATGACACCAAACTTTGGGGTGAAGCGTCCGCACCCAAGGACAAGATGGTGATCCAGGCCAACCCTGACAGGCTTAGAAAATGGGCAGATGAAAAGCTGATGGCTTTCAACACCGAAAAATACAAGGTACTCCACCTTGGAAAGAAAAACCCGCAGAATGCTTATAGGCTCAGCAGTGCTATGCTTGCTAGCATCATGGCTGAAAGGGACTTGGGGGTCATGACTGACCACAAGATGAATATGAGCCACCAATGCTTCTCTAGCAAATCCCAGGATGTTGTTCTCCTGCTGTACTTGGCCTTGGTGAGGCCGCAGATGGAGTACTACATCCAATTCTGGGCTCCACAATTTAAAAAGGATGTGGAGAAGCTTGAGAGAGTCCAGAGGAGTGCCACACACATGATCAGAGGGCAGGAAAACAGGCCTTATGATGAGAGGCCACAGTCTGACAATGGGAAAGGTATTATGTAAAACAGTGGTGTTCAACTTTCTGGCCCTGTGGCCTGGATAAGCTCTCCAGGGCTGTACTCAGACCACCAGAATATACTTCTCTCCTTTTGGAGCAGACATTTATTTTCCTGTTCTATACATTACTAGCTGATATACTCACAGGACCCCCATTGCTACAGTGGTAAAACATCTCCCAATAACCTGGGAAATAGCAAAGGGCATTAATTCCCATTTTACCTACTGAAATGGAGAGACAGAGTGACATGCCAAAAACCAAACAAGCTATTTTTGTTCATCAGGGAACTGAAAACCAATATCCTAATTACCCTAACTATAGGACCACTACTTTCTTCTCAGCTGTTAGTGCAGCTCCAAGTGACTGGCACCATGGTTCATATTGTTGACTCTTTACAGCAAAAAAGTTAGATAATTAACTTTCTAGGGGTGTGGACCTTACTGTGTTTGATGGTAGGGTTGCCAATCCTCCAGGATTGCCCAGGAGTCTCCAGGAATTAGATATAATCTCCAGGAGACTGATGAAAGTCACCCAGAAAATAAATGATAGGCATTCATTAAAATAAATATTAAATGCTGAACCCAATTTATACAGTAGGCCAGTGGATTTTTAAAAGGTAATAGTAATGTACATTTGCCTTCCTGAGTACAGTACAGTAGATCAGTCATTAATATCACTACATCATGTGATGAAACCTCCTGGAATAGATTCAAACAGAGTTATCAACCCAATTTGATGGATATACTGTTCTAAGCTTAGGAAATGGAGGGGAACTGACAGATGGTTCTATCCTGATCCCAGGAGAAAGTTCTGCAAGGCAAAATTTCTAATCAGGAACCAACATTCGTAATCTAGGCCTCTTTTTCAGTGTATCAGATAGTACAGTGAGAGGAGCTATAGTAGAACTCGGGATCAGTACTCTGGCTTAGTCAAGTAAGGACCAAAGTTTTCAAGTTTTCTATCTTTGGGTACTGACTTGAATTTCTCAGAGAGCCCTGATTTTTCAGAAATTGCTATACAACCATTTGCTGAAAATTAGGCCTCTTCCCTGTATCTCAGTGATGTACCCTATATACCAAGACATGCCAAATCACTAGTCACCTTTGAAATTCTTTGATTTTATCCTTATTTACCTTGTCAGATCCATAGTTTGCAAAGCAACAGCTGAAGTCATCAAATCCCCAGCAGAAGGTTTTGTTCCAAAGAGGGGGAATCAACACTTTATTTCTCTCAACAGCCAGAATGCTTTTCTCCGTATGAACAATGTGTCCAATGGGTCCTTTGGGTGACTCTGACAGAAAGACAAATATCAGAGCTCATCCTGTTAGCAGAATGCTAAGACTGATTTTGTTCTCTTGTGTCACTGACCGCGCTTGTGAGTCTTCATAACCATGCTGAGTTCCAGAACCACAGCAGAAACCCACCCAAGGAATGAGATGGAGAGACCATGACAGGTGGAGCTGTGGAAGCAAATTGCTGTCTGAGGTATCCTGTGAAAGTCATGAAGTGTTTGTCCCAAGTTTTACAGGACTGGTATTGGCTCTCTTTCATATGTATAATGCCTTATTCTATCACATGAACCTGGACTATATGGGTCAACTGCTTGTCTACTGTCAAAACTAGGATGAGAACTCCCTCAAACCCATGAAATGTTAAGATGCACTAAAGAACAATCACTGAAGGGTAAATGAGGACCAGCAGAGGTGGGATGAAGGGACAATTGTCCAGGACCATCTATAGTCATTTTGACTGTGAGTGTTTCCCCCTAACAGAGCACTGTCCACAGTATCCCCTTGAAGGATGGGAGGGCACGTGGAGTAAATGAGGGATGGAAAGAAGTTTAACTTTGGGAGCTGCATAGATCACCAGTTTGCAGGAAGGGCTGTTATGCAGGGGGGAAGTATACTTGAAAAGTTATGTGATTTGGACAATCACTTTTTGTTGCCTGTGTAAATCAGCTTGCCTGTCCTGTTATCTTATACTTTTAAAGTGCAAAGATAATCTAAAGAATCTACAATGCCTACCACATGTGGCCCCTAATCCTGGATGGGGCATTTAGGCTCTACTGAAAGAAGAACTGGTAGCAATGTATCTTTCAACATTTCCCTCCCCCAAAAACAAAAGCTAAACTAAACTAAACAAAAAAAAAATGAATGTACTTTTTGAGTACTCATTATTTTTCTGAAACTAAAAATTTCAAAAAGTGTCAAAAATTTTATATTTATATTTTCCTTTCATCTTCCCTTGCAACACAATGGATAGTGGTATGGTTTGTGGTTTTCTTGTATTTATAAAAATAATTTTCCTTTTCCATTTTCTAAACTGTATTTTTCCAAATTGCCTCAATTTGGGAGAAATTATGAATCTCAAAGTAAAAGAGGGAAAAAGAAAAGAAAAAAAATGAAAAATAGGGGAGAAAAAATCCTGGATACTATTCATTTTACTTTACCTCATGAAAAAAGGAGGAACAGGAAAGAAAGCAGAAAACAATCTTTTAAGATGCTACGTATTCAAAATATAAACATATATTTCTTTACAATTAAACTTTAAAATAGGTGAAACTGTTCTGCTTTGAACCCTACAAAAAGGATTTTAATTTTTTACATTTTTCATGACCTGTTTTTGGTTTTTTTCAACTACTTATTTCTCAATGTATAGAAATAATTACTTAAGGACATAGTAGCAGGGATGCTGCTGAGACCAATTTAATGTTATACTAAAATAGATATTTTTGAAGATGCAAGGGTCAAAAACATCCAGATTTATTCCTGCACAAGGAGTATGCACTCGTTAGTACACAAAAAACTGCTGAATTCCTCGTTACCTTTGAGAGTAACAGGAGACATCTTCAGATTTTGCAGGCTGCTGAGTAATGGAGGTAAAAGTCCACTAGAATGAAGTACCAATGCAGAC
>NW_005842499.1:63260-77632 GCF_000455745.1 Alligator sinensis | reverse complement strand
TCTTTCCCTGATGCATTTTTTCCTTGGACATTTCTGGATGGATGATGTTTAGTAAAGAGCTAAAATAAAGAAAGAACAAAAACTGATTAACTGGTTTTCAGGAACTTGAGCAGTATGGAATTGAATTACACTTGAGTGCCTACTAGGTAGAATGAGATATCATCTCTACTACAAGTCCTGATTACCTTTTCCTCTAGACCAATACGGCTACAACCTGGATACCTGACACATGGAAGCTATCGAATTTTAGCCGATTTTTTTAAAATGAAATTTTCATATTTTCCCAAGCAGGAAGCAACTGTGACCACCTGAAATGTGAGATCCCACTGCTGCCTTTGTTTCAAGATAATCTGCATCATCACAGATCATCACAGGAGGTGAGAGGCTTCATACCAGCTATGAACTGACTGCCCAGAGGAGTTTTCCATCTATTGACTCCTCTGTGAAATCCTATGAAATATGAACTTTCATTTCTACCCAGGAGAACTTTTACAATCTTTTCTCCAATGCCTGATGAAGCGTGTTTGTTCCCGAAAGCTTGCAATTAAAGACATTTGGCTGAAGAGTCTTCTAGACTTCTGAGTCCATATTCTGTTCAATCTACTAGGTACATAAGTAGACTTAGGTACTTAAGTGTGATTCTATTCCACTCTGCTCAAGTCCTCAAAAGCAACAGTTAATAAAAAGGGTGGGTGGGTCCTCTTCCTCTTCAACGCTTTTTGTGATTCACTCAAATGCCAGATGATGGTGCATTACAAAAATTGATGCATCAACAGATTTTCAGGGACTTGAATGGGGTGGAATAGAATTGCATTTAGGAATTTAAGTCCAGTTGGACACTCAACAGGTGTAACAGATTCTGGCCCTTAAAACAGATTTCTTAATGTCTTGGAAAAATGGGGAAGTTTAACAGGACTAGAAGAAAGATAACGTTGTGCCAGCCTGACCTCAATTGCAGGAAGGATAAATAAAATGGCTGTTACTGGACTCAGTTAACAAAGAATTAATAGAAAGCAATTAAATTAATACCAATCAACATATGATAACGGAAAATGAATCTTGTAAAACTAATTTGACATAATTTTTATGAGATTACAGGTTTGGCTGAGAAAGATAATAAAGCTGATGTAATAATTTAAAACTTCTGTCAGGCAATTGCCATACAACATTTTGATTAAGAAACTAGAACAATAAAAAAATCAACATGGTATGTATTGAAGGAATTAAAAAGGAATTTAATTCCTTTTTAACTAGTAGGTCTCAGCTTTAACTGTAAAACAGGGAATAATTATATATGAGCTGTTATGTAGCAGTTATGTTTCAAGGGCATTCCCATGTGGATCATCATATTTTTAACAATGGCCTAAAAACACGATAAATTTGGGTCAAATGTGGAGATGACACAAATATGAAGGATCGGTAAATGAAAAGGACAGGCCACTGATAGAGTAATTGGAATTGTGTTGGTAGTTGGGTGCAATTAAACAGCATGCATTTCAATACAACCAAACATAAGATGCATCTAGAACTAAAATGCAGGTCAGAATGAAGGACACTATGCTGGGACACAGTACTTCAAAAAAGATTTGGAGGTCCTGGGGCTAAGCAGCTCAACATGTGCTCAACAATATAGCTAAGGGACCTAATATGACTTTCATGTATAAACAGGCAAATCTTGAATATGGGTAGAGAGATTATGTTTCTTCTGTGTTCTGTACAAGTGCACTATGACAGGAATCTTGTGTCTAGTTTTGGGGAATGCAATTCAAATGGGATGGTGCTAAATTAAACAAGATTTAGTAAGGAGTCAGAAGAATTATTGAAAGATTGGAAAATGGGATGTAGAACTGTCAGGCTCAAGTGTCTCATTAATTATAATATTCAAATAATACTAGCCAATTGCCTGTCAGGAATGATGAGTGGGGTGGACCACCACCGCCTCCGTCTCTCAGGAGCAGGATGGGGAGGGAACCTTGACTCTCCATCCCCCTTGGCCAGCACCCCATGCTGCCGCCGTCTGCAGGAAGCAGGGTGCCTCCCCCCGCCCCAGCTCCAGCTGCTCCACCCCTGCCATCATGGTGGCACTCCACCGCGCCACCACCTCCTGTCTGGAACACTTTTGGAGCATTCTCAGACAACCAGAGTGCGAATAAAGTATTACAGACATAGACCAACAGGCTAAGACATTTTTAATAGTAGAATGGTTATTAATGTTTTTTCCAGTTTGTTTAAAAATGTATTTCTAGTCATATTACTTCTTATGCACTGTAATAAATAAATTGGTTTTTGAAAGGGAGTGCCAATAAAGTCAGAACAGTTAGGGAGGGATGCCTTGAGTCTAAAAAGGCTGAGAACCATCATACATTAAACTGAAATGTGTATTTTGGTGGCGTATTTCAAGCATGCCAGCAGAATGGGTCCGGTTCAGTTATCACTTGCATAGGCTGACCATAAGGAAATCCAGGCCTCATCTGGGACACTGCCCTCCCCCTTTCTTCCTCCCCACAAAACTCTCACAAGTTGGTGGGTCAGGGCTGCATCCGGGCAGGCAGTGATGTCTGCCTGCCTGCAAGGTGCTCCATGCCTCTCCAACTGTTCCACATGCCCCTGTGTTTCTGGGACGCCCATTATAATTCTTAAGAGCCAGCCAGGACCAGCCTCTGATATCCAAGATTGTGCCAGATAAATTGGGACATATGGTAAACCTACACTGATACCACGTTCATACTGCTGTGCCTGCACTGACTACCAGATCTAACTAAGTCTAAAATCAAGCCCTTAATTTCTTACAAAGCACTTTTCAAGCATTGATTAAAACAAGGTTCCAAACTGAAGGAGAACTATGTGGAATGGACATAATAAGGGTTCCATATTTATTGGGTCTCACAGAATCTGAAATACATTTGCTCACTTCAAAATTTGTAAAGGACATATTTCTGTCTTCCAGCCTTGCAGGACCACCCTCAGATCCGAGCATCACACGGAGCTCTCTCTCTCATGCAACATCACCAGTGACAAAGATTCTGCATTCTGCCCTCAATGACACCTCCCAGATCAGATGTCTTCTCAGTCTGCTGTCAGCTACAGCTGTGCAAGTTCCCCCTTCCCCTCTTTGCCTGCCACCTTTTATCATGTGTCATTTATACCTGTGTAAAATGGGGGCTAAAAATACTACTAGATCCAAAAATGTAAATGCTCTGCTATTTACCTACACTCCTGTTCAGCCCTGGTATTTAATATTGAGTATTATTTGAGTATTAATATTGAATATTTAATTGAGCAGATGTGGAAGAGGGAAGTTCATAGTGTACCTGTTTTGGTATCTGCCCAAAGTTGCTGACGAAGCCCAGGATGGTGCTTTTAATCAGAGGATCACTAATGCTGTTGAGGTCCATCTTGTCTCCATAAAAATAAGGATGAAAGGTGTTAACCGCCTCCACTGCAGCTGAGCCATGTTGCTTATAACCAAAAATCAGATCAATCCAATGATGAAGATGTGCACTGACATAGTCACTTTCCAGAGCCTGAAACCAACAATGAAAGCTTGTTCAACAGAGTGCATCTCTTTGAAATATAATTAACATCCTGACTTGGAAGGTTAAATTTCCTACAAAGCATTTAGATTTAGAAAAGAGTGAATATGGATGCTTCAAATTCCAATCACTTCTCATTATATGTGGGCTTTATAAGAAATTGACCAAAGAGGCTAAGGGTATGTCTACATAACGATATGAAGGTACAATTGTAGTATATATCACTGTACCCATACTAACTTGATTTAGGTACAGCTATAGGTATATAGCAGTAAAAATTCAGTGACAAAGGCTTTAGCTTTTACGTGAAACCAAAGTACAAACATTACAAGGATCCCGGGTACTGATTGCTAACATATGCTGAAGCTGGTGCTGCTATATCTTCTCCTCTGTTGTTAACAATGCTATCTAGATTAATTTAATACATGAGATGCTTACTGAGCAGTTGACTAATTAGCTGCACAGTAAATGTCTCAACTTCTACACACACACCTCTATTAGCTTTGAGTAAACTAATTTACTCCACAGCAGGATAGTACTTGTATTTACAAGTTGTATTTACAAGTACTATCCTGCTACAGAGTAAAAAAATCTGCAGAAGTGCATGTGTAGACACTGGAGGGGCTGGCTGGAGCATGAGCTGCTTCAGTGCAGGGGCTGCCTGCTGGCTAGCCCCCGCACTGAAGCTCCCTCATGCCTTAGGCAACCCCCCTACAGCATGTTGAGCTGGGGGGAGCAGTCCCAGGCTGGGAGGCTGGCCCCTGGGACCCCCTGCCAGCCAGAGCTGCTCTGACCTGGCTCCACATGCTGCACATGAATATACTGTGGAGCTTATTGCTCCAGAGTTAATTGCTCCTGGATGCACAATTTGAACGTACACCTGGGAGCAATTAATTCCCGAGCAACAAGCTCTGCAATCTCTTCTTGCTCCGTAACAGTATGCAGATGTACCTACATGGTAGCATGATGTCTACGCAGTGACCTTCATTTCATTGCATAGACATATCCTAAACAGGTTAATGTGTCTATCATCTGCCTCTACAGACCTGCATTCTATGCTTTGTTTTGGTCAGAAATCCAAGTGAGCTTAATGGCTTCAACAAAGGAGCTATTCTGGTCCCGTTATAACATCAATGAATGGTTCCATGAAATGAGTTTTCCCCTCTCAGGAGGGGCACAGAAGTCGTAGGTAGGTGGTGCTGTAGGTCAGGACAGAGGGGTAATGGTAGAAGAGGAGTGGAGAGTGTTGCTCTGAGGGGTAATAGAAAGGCCATGTATGGCCCAGGAAGAGAGTAAGGAAGATGAACTGGTGAGTTGTTTGACTGAAGCTCTAAGAACTTTGTGATCCTGATCAGCAAATCTAATCACATTTTGGACTGAGTGACAAAAGCCACCAAATTGGAGCTGATAAGAATTACAACACCAAAGTCCCTTGCCCTGAAAAGCACAATGGAAGGCTGCTGGTGTCTCTTCCAAATTTCTTTTTAGAGGTCAGAGGGTGCATTTACATGAGACACTAAATAAGCAGTAGACTAATTCTACTATACATTAAAGCATCACAGCAAAAGCCATGCTATAGCACTAATGCATGGTGGAATTAATCTACTATGCATTAGTGCCACTAAAAAGGCATGTGCTGGTGCAACTGCATAGTACTACAGGTTACTGTGTATTGAGTTAGTACCTGTTATTACAGGTACTAAACTTAATGCGCAGTAATCATGATGCATTAAAGCACATGTAGATGTACCCAGAGGGAACTGGCTAATTTAGATAGGCTTGACTTTACCAATCTTATTTACATGAGATGAAATTGCTACACAAGATCAATAGCCATAACAAAAATCAGAGAGGTTCAAAGGGAGTAATTACAAGCAACTATCCCTCCCCCTTGGGGGTTCACACAAAGCTGCACATGGACAAGGCAGGATATGTAGCTGGAAAGATTTGTAAGGACTTGCTGACAGTGTGAAGGAAGGGACAGGCAGATTCATGTCCCTTCTACAGTCCCCAGAGAACCAGCCCTACCCTGTATAAGTGCAATGTAGGGTGCCTGTACTTGTGCTCCAAACCATTCTAATTAGAATGCGTCAGAGTAGACTTGATTAATCCCAGACTATTAACACCAGAGCAGACTTGATTAACCAGGTGTTCTGGAGCGTTCTAATTAGTAAGCTACAGCAAGCCTCATCATCACGTGCATACAGTGTCCTGCATTTCAAAATGGTGGTACAGGTGTTTTAACTAAAACTCATAGAACAAGCTTTAGTTGAACTGCCCCCATGGCCATTTTGAAATACAGGACACTGAATACACCTGATGCTGTGGCATTTTAATTAAAGCTACTGTCCAGGAGTTGTTCTAATTAACCCCCTTCCCACCGCAGAGCATGTGTATAGACAGCCATAGTACCGAGGCTTCTTTCTGTCTTTCCCTAATGCCTAAGACAGGCTTCTGGGAACTTTCAAAGTGGTAGTGTGGCACTATATTCCTTCCAAGCCAGGGCTGTGCCTTCCACACCATTCATATTTGCCCAGTGACTCCAAACAGCAATGGACCGTGTGTGTGCTGTGTTATTAAAAGTGCTGTAACTGGTCTGACTGTGGAGTGATCCCTCATGCTGGATTAGAAGATCTTCCAGGCACACCATCCCACAGCACACATCAGAAAGAAGCATGCTAATGGGTGCCAAAAGAATGGCTCATTTCACAAAGCAGATACTTAGTCCAGTGCATCTGGTCTAAATTACCCTGTCCGTAGCTATAATGATTACATGTTAGCAGAAAGAACAAGTGTGTCATACACTGCAAACAATAGGAAAACATTTATGCCTGGGCTCAAAACTCATTCTCATTAATAGAAGCAGTTATTATATAAATTACATACTGTAAACTTTACTTGGCACTCTCAGGAGAGCAAAATAAAGTGCTGAATGAATTCAAAGGCAACCAAGTGACAGGTTAGTATGTAGCAGAAAGTTGGGATATTACCTATATTTGGCCCACCTATGAAAAAGAGAGATGCACGTTAACATGAACCACAGGGGTTTGCTTTAAACACTGCAGAGCACCTCATCTTTAAGCATGGTACAGGAGACTGAGCTGGGAGGTGATGGTAGAATAGCTACAACTCCAGAGGCCTGAGCTTGGGCCCTACTATGGATTTGTGCTAAATACCACTCACCCTCTGGCAATGTAGCTATAAATGGGTATCTGGTCCTTCAGGCTGGGGGACCAAAAATGGCCAGACATGAGGCAAATCACATCATTCCCTTGTGTAGCTCCAGGTTTGGGGATGTTCCCACTTTATCCAACTGGCTTTCACAATTTCTAGTGTACAGAAAGTTGTCTTAGAAAAAGTAACTGCCTCTTCCTGGTAAATTCTGGATGGTGACTGGCTTACGATGCAGGCGATCTGTCCCTGCCACAGCCTTTCTGTTTGACCTTGTTCAAATTGCTTACTCTGTACAATGGTTCTTTATCTGTTAAACAGGGGTAAGGAGGCCTCCCTTATCCTTCCTTTGTGCATGTAGATTGTAAACTGGAACAGCCAAGTGCTGCCCCTCACCACTAGTAATGGTCAGAAAACAGAATTTTTATTCTAGGGGAAATTATGCCACTTTGAAAAGCATTTCCTGCCTATACTGGAATGAAAAAAATGAAATTCTCAAACGTCTTATAGAATGGAAACTAAAGAATTTTCACTTGGAAATAATGACTTGTTTCATTTTGACAATATCAAAACCATATCATAAAATATTAAATGTTATCTTTACCTACATATTATGCTTGAATTCACATTTTAAAATTATATTAAAGTTGCAAGGAAACAGAACAATAACATCAAAATAAAATGTTTCCTCATCATCAAAATGAGAATGTTGGAATGAATGGTTTTGAGGTGTTCTGATCAAACCTCTCACATTTCTGCACAACATTTCTATTCCAAAAGAGCTGCATTTTTTGATGGAAAATGGTTCGATCAAAAATTTTTGAACAACTCAACTCTCTGTTTATGTGGTTCTGAAAATCATGGGCTTGTGATCTTGTCAGAACTTTAAGGTGTTACTGAAATACAAATTAAACAAGAAGCACAAATATCAATATTGTTTCTGTAAAAGGGCTGGCTAGTGATGGAATAAATTAAATGGATTGGTTTGGGTTACTAAAAGGTGGAGAGATATGACAATGAATCAAGTTACTATACATGGGGACACTTGAGACCATAGCACTAATAATAGTGGGTGCATCTACACATGAAATTAAGGTGAAGAAATAAACTCTGGAACAGTTAGAGCCTGAGTAAACTGCTACCAGGTGCATTTACACATGTGCCTATGACAGCAGCAATTTAAAACGAGGTACAGCAGGCCTGGGCTGGCAGGGATGGGGGGGAGGGTGCAGGTGGAGTCAGCCCTGGGCTTCAGGTGACGGCAGCAGGTGGTGGAGAGGCTGGCTGGGGCATGAGGGTGCTAAAAGCACAGAGCCATTGGGCTAGGTGGCAAGCAGGAGTCTGGCCCCCACCTGATCTCTGTCTACATGTGCATTTCAGTGCAGTACATTACTCTGCCATACAACAGCACTATCTTACACAGCAGCTAGAGAGGGTTTGAACCTAAATCTCCTGCTTCCTGGAAAAGTACCATACCAATCAGACCAAAAGCTATTCACTGCCCAGAGCACTCCTCAGCTGTCCTCTGGAGCCTGTATCCATGGAAAGCCAAGAAATGATTTTTAACATCTTTATCAATGATTTGGATGCGGGGGTGAAGAGCTCACTGTCCAACTTTGCGGATGATACCAAGTTATGAAGAAGTGTGGTCACAGTTGAAGATAGGCTGCAGGTACAGGCAGACATAGACAGGCTAGCAAGTTGGGCAGATCAGAATCAAATGAAGTTCAATGTCAAGAAATGTAAAGTGCTTCACCTGGGGACAACCTCCCCACCCACACACACATACACATACACACACCTACAGGCTTGGCAATGCCAAACTGACCAGCACCACAAATGAAAGGGACCTGGGGGTAATAATATACCACAGTATGAATATAAGCTGTCAGTGCAATGCTGTAGCCAACAGGACAAATAATACCTTGCCATGCATCAATCAATGCATCTCCAACAAAACTAGGGAAGTGATTCTTCCACTCTACTTGGCATTGGTGAAACCGCAGCTGGAGTATTGTGTCCAGTACTGGGCACCACACTTCAACAAAGACAGGGTAAATCTTGAGAGAGTCCAGAGAAGGGCCACCCATATGATCAGAGACTTGCAAGGCAAGCCATATGAGGAAAGGCTGAGGGACCTGGGACTCTCCAGCCTGAAAAAGAGAAGGCTGAGAGGAGACTTGATAGTGGCTTACTGCTACATCAGGGGAGTACATCAAGGGCTTGGTGAACAACCGTTCACCAGGGCAACCTTGGGGAAAATCAAGAGTAATGGCCACAAACTCCTGGAAGATCATTTCAGGCTCAACATTAGGAAAAACTTCAAAGCTAGGGTGTCCAGACTGTGGAATAGGCTGCCCTCAGAGGTGGTGCAATCGCCTACCCTGGAAATCTTCAAAAGGAGACTGGACAGTCACCTTGCTCAGGACACCTGACTCCCAGTTGTCTTTCCTGCCTGGTGCAGGGGGCTGGACCTGATGGTCCCCCAAGGTCCCTTCCAGCTTCGCAATCTATAAATCTATGAAAGGGAGATAAGTGGGGCCAAAGCAAAGAAATGAAAGCAGAAGACATATGGCTCAGTAAAACAGAAGCCGCCCTTGAAGAGAATACACTCTGAATCTATAGGCTAGATCCCTGCTTCCAATGGGGCAGAAACTTGTCTGATGGTGGTCTGTTGCTAGTAAAGCCTCACCTTGAGCACTTTGTCCAGTTTTGGGCCACAAACTTCAAGGAAGATGTGTAGAGAATGACCAAAAAAAATACTGACAAAAATGAATACAACGTTGGGAAAATGACTTATGAAGAAAGGCTGAAAGAACTAGGACTATTCATTGTGAAGAAGAAAAGATGGGGGGATTTGATAAGAGCCCTCAAACAACTGAAGGGCAATTATGAAGAGGATGCAGATAGACTTTTCTTTGTGGCTGTAGGGGGCAGGACTAAGAGCAATGGCCTTAAACTGCAGAAGAGAAAATTTAGGTTGGCGATAAGGAAGAACTTTCTGACCATAAGGATGACCAAGCATTGGATCGGGCTACCTGGAAAGGTTGTAGAGTCTTCATGCCTGAAAGTTTTCAAAAGCAGGTTAGACTGACACTTGACTGGGATTGTTCACTCAGAGATTATCCTGCCTTGAGTAGGTGGCTGTACTAGGTGACCTCATGATGTCCCTTACAGCCCTACTTTCCTATGATCCTATTTTACCCAATGTATAGTAAATGCAGGGTAAACTGGGGAAGACTCAAAGTGCCCAGCCTGATGCCTAATGGTTAGAGTATGTTGCTGGGAGGCAGGTGTTGCAGGTTGAAATTTCCTCTAGGTGAATGGGGCTTAGAACCCAGATCTCCTGCTCCCTGGACAAACGGTCTAACCATTAGGACAGCAGGCTTAAAAGGTGGAGGTCCTCCTCCTCTACATGACATCTGGCAAGTAGGCACACAGGGCCAAATAGTATCCCAAACTGTGTGCAAGTAAGTGTCAAAAACTGCAGTTATACAGCTATGTACATACCACTTAGGCATATGAAATGTAAATGCCATTTGGCCCAAAGTGTTTGGATCATTAATCCATAGTATAGACTGAAGTCAACCTCTGTATAAAATAAAATGACAATGTAAAAGTTCCAGTATTAATTGTTTCTGGCAGCTTCCACAATGCTCTAAGTTTTTTCAAACAGAAATAAACTCAAAGCCTCTGCCCCAATGTACTCACCAAGAACTTAACTTTCATCACAGCCATGCTCCACCAAAATAACTTTAGTACATTAGAGTAATTGAATAAGGAGCAAAGGTGCCTGAGGTGCAAGGCTGCTCTGATACACTATAATTACAGTGTGTCAGAGCAGACTTGATTAATATAGTCCGCTGAGGTGTGGTAATTACTATGTTCCAGCAGATTCCAACGTCATGTGCATCAGCATCCCTGCACTGAAAAATGGCAGTGGGGGTTGTGAGTGGGTGGGCTTACCCACTACTCTTCATCCCAATGGAATCGCAAGGGCCTCTGCCTCATCTTCTTTCCCTCTTGCCTGCCATATCTTTGATGTCAAGTTATTCTTTGGGAGTATAGCTGGTATCTCTGGTGATGATCATAAGGAAAAGGTTGGTCTTCTGCAGGCCTCCACCACCCCTACATCCTGCCCCTTTCCTCTCAGGTGATGAGTTGTCTCTTCCTGTTAGTACTGAGTGTGCATCGCCAGTTCTTGGATCCTCTCTAGCCCAATTGGCTGTGGGCATCATGAGACTTTGATGGCCATGCCCTGTAGGCAGGTTGCTCCTCCTCAAATGTTTCAACCCTACTTGCGGTAGTCTTCCTTCTCTCCAGGATCAATGGACTCTAGGGTGATGGGGTCTCTACCTGCCAGTCCCAGGGTCCATGATCAGATGCCACTGGGTCTCAGGTGTTGACTCTGTGGCTTGATTAATCAGAACTCAGGTGTGCAGGGAATCTGGCTTTCCCCTGCTACATTTCCCTAGCTTGGGATTACTACATAACACAAGAAAAGAAAAACTTCGGAATCTGTGCTGGGCTTCAGCTTCACTGTCTGAAGCAGCTCTGAGCCAGTGGGCTCTTTTACTTGGTTCCTCCGGGCAAATCCCTTCTTTACCTGGGTTTGTCTAAGACGCTCCAAGACTCACTGTCTTCAGTGTCTCCTCTTGCCCTCTTTCCTGAGGGTTTCACACCCTTTCCCTGGGGCATTCCTTCTCCCGGTGTCCCCACCTCCCCAGCATATGGGCCACCCATAAGCAACCCACCATCCAGCTTCACTTATCTGGGTGGTAGGTCAGATTGGCTCCTCACTTGAGGTCACAGTCTCCCTGGCATCCCCAGCAGCTTGATTTCCCCAGCCCCTGCTGGGCGAGTTCCCTCAGAGCACTAGGGCAGCGTCACTTGCTCAGTCTTCACTGGGCAAGTTCCACGCCTCCTGGTGGCTTACCTCAGCATGCCAGGTGTTGTGGTGTTCCCAGACCTGGCCAGGTAAGTTTTTTTTTCTTGGGGTCTGTGGCCAGTGTAGAAAGGGGACATAAGAAGAGGCTGCTGCCACAGTGCCCAAGTGAGCTCTTGCTGAGCAGCGACACACGTGTGTGTGTGTGTGTGTGTGTGTGTGTGTGTGTGTGTGTGTGTGTGTGTGTGTGTGTGTCCAGCTCGGTGCCTGCAGGGTGCTAGCCAGCCAGCCAGGTCCTCCCTTAAGCTCAGGTGAGAGCCAGCAGGCAGCGGGAGCTGATGGCTACAGAGAATAGATGCCACTGCAGCAGCCAGAGATTTCCTTGCTGGGAAGTGAGAGGATATGTGTGTGTGCGTGCACATGTGTGTGTGCACATGTGTATGTGCATGTGCATGTGTGCATACATGTGTGCATGCATGTCTTTGTGAGTGTGCCCCCCACACCCCTAAATCTGCACAATCCTGAAAATTTAAATTGCTAAAAAACTGAAATAAATGCCTAAAAATAAACATTGATTTTAGCCATCAAAATTACTTAAAAAATAAAAAATCAAATTCTGCCAAGCCTACTTATGGACCAGTTCAGACAGAGTGTGGAATGGTTTGCTAGAAAAGTAGACAAATGGTATGATGGTACTGTGAAACAGAATACTGATGCCAGCATTAGTGGCAGAGCAGAGGGAGACAGTGGGAGGATATGATGAAAAAGGGACAAGCAAATAATGAAAGGAGTCATTTGGGACTGAAAGTGGGGATAAGAAACTTAAATTTGATATCACAGTGGAAGGCAAGGTGTGGAAAGATTCAAAGCATAACAGCCAGGAGACATGGTCAGAATGCCACATAAAAAAGCCATCCTTGTTGCTGTCCTTGTATGGGCTGAAGGAATCAGGGTGATCAGAGAGCAGCAAGGTGCAACAGCAAAGATATCAGTGGTGTCAGTGTTATGTTGTGAATGGAGGGGAGAGATCAATCTCTGAATTGTTAGGAATGAAAAAAGAGTGGCTTTGAATGCTGCATGGATGTATGGGGCTAACTAAATTTATTAAAGTTTGCATGCATGAATCAAGAAACAGAATTAGTGCTTATGGAAGAAAATCAGGTCCCTTTCCAATTAGAACCAGACTGAGACAGGGAGACAGTTTGCCTTTGATCCTATTCAACCTGGTATTAGAAAAAGTAATGAGGGGCACAAATAACATGAGGAAGGAGTTCAAGTGAACAGAGAGTTTAAAGTCCTCATATACACCGACGATATAGCTCTCATAAGTGCTCTGAAAAATATGAACAATATAGAAGCTCTGTATACCCAATTAACAAATGAAGTAAAGAAAATCAGACCACAAGTCAAACAAGACAAATATGGCTAGATGATGTAATGTCAGACCTACATACATTAAATGTGGATGACTGGAGAATGAAGGCATACAACAGATGGGAATGGATGAAGACAGTGGAGGCAGCCTAGAACCTGGGCCTATAATACTAAATAACAACAATAACAATGAAACAACAATAACAGTATTGAATTGGTGGTGTTGGTGGTGATATATGGGGCAGGGGAGAAGGGAGAGCAAAAGTGACCCCCTCCCTGCCCCAACACACACACACACACACACACACACACACACACAAACACAGCTACAAGCTTGAGTGACAGAGTAAAAATAATGATATTGTCAACAGTGAGACAAATTAATGAGTGGAGAAAGCTTAGATGGGATTTATGGGATCCGGGTTCTGTTTAGGAAAGGAATGAAGATCACAAGGCCTAAGAGAAGATGTTACAGATAGGACAACATGCAGGATGGCATAGTTGGAAACAAGTCAGCAGTTTCTAAGGTGCCACTCTGCCCTACCTTCCACCCAGACAGACACTGAAGACACAAGGAAAGGGACACCAGAACAGTGCAGTGTCATGGAAATTACAGGCTGTTTGTTTATCTGTGAAGAAATTAATCAGTGCCTTCATTGTCTCATCAGTGTCCATCTGAATAATTACCATCCAGTTCTCTAAATCACAATAGCCTGCTTATTCCACAATTCACAACACATACTCACAGCATAAAGGTATATAGCTCAGAGTGGAATCTGAGATAACCAGCTACTATGACCACACGGCAACCCCTGCAGCTCATACAGGCATACGCAAGTAAAACTAGCTGCCTGGGATCAGTTTAGCTGTAGCAGGACAGAGCTTAGCACAGACTAACTGCCTATGTATTTATGCAGCTCCTCAGGTGGGCCTTGCGGCCTATGCTGAAATCAAGATTAGTGTAACCGCCCAGCTGGCAGTAACCAAAATGGCTAGTTGTAGGCTAGCTTGCATATGTCTAGACCAGAGATGTCAAACATAGCTCACGATGCTCCTCCATTTAACTACTGGTTGGCATGGAATTTGGGAGCATGGGTAGCAGTGGGCAGGGCTTGTGGCAGAATCTGGGGCCCTGAAGCCCAGTGGACATGGTTCTCAGCAGTACCAGGTGAGTGAGGGCTGCAGCAATATAGCCCCACTTTTCTTGCAGCCACTTGGCCTACTGCTGCTTGCACAACCTCTGCCACAGCAAATGGCTGCCTGGCTCATCACCACCAACCCCACTATCACTGCTGCTGTTGCTGTGGTTGCAGCCATTGCTGCCAGCACCAAGGAGCTGGACCACCAAACATCCCTGGGGGAAGGAGGCAGAAGCTAGGGAAACAATCTGGGAGCTGGGGGAAGGGAGG
>NW_005842499.1:32451-63250 GCF_000455745.1 Alligator sinensis | reverse complement strand
CCATAGTCCCCTCCCCCCTCTTCCAGCCCCCCCCACCCCCTACTTACCTGGCATAGAACCCAGGTCCCAGTCACTGCAACCTGCACTACCCATATAAGGCAGGCAGTGTGCTTCAGTACCGGGGAAACGGCCAGCCATAGAGATGCTCTGGCTGGCTACCAGAGTGTCTCTATGAAGGACCAAGCCTCTGGTTGGCTCTGGGCACTGTCCGGGACCGTGCCCTGCCCCTCCTTTTTCTCCCAGGGTATTTTTAGATACCTACATATCCAGGTGTCAAATTTTGCCCCTGCACTACAAATATGCAGTGCAGGGAATGTTTTTTGTTCCTGTGCATGCGTCTTGCAGCATCTCAAAGGGGCTTGAGACACAGCAAGAGGCACGTGCATGCTCATGTGGACACGCCCCAGTAAACTTTAGCACAGCCCGTTTCCTCCTCACCTTACCCCAAGACTGAGGGGGACACTGCATAGTGACCTTTAGTGGTAAAGCAAACCAGTCTGGGAGCTAAAGTGCACCACCAAAACTCTCTGCATTTAGCAACCTCTCTAGATAAATTCCCTTTGCATTTTTCACCATCTGGTTTTGTCTCCACCACAAGACACACAACAGGACTAGGTCTTTTCTAGTCATTAGTAAATAGAATTACTTGTCATATGTCCCAGCATTTTAGGGCTGTTTGCTTTCAGACTGCCAGTGGGTGACCGACACTAAAGTCAGTGTGAAACAGCAATTAGATCAGGCTCTGTTAGTAAAAGCTACAAGGATCTGGAATGATTTGACAGTGACAAAGGTAGCTAGTTAACTCTGATATTCAAGCAGCTGTGTGATGTGCACACACAGCTGGGAGAGCAAATATGCATTATACACATGCAATTGCAGACAGACAAGGTCCATGTCACAGAGCTCTGATCCAGATCCAAACTTTATCAAGTTTAGAGCATTTGCATAGCAAGTTGGAATTGGCTTACCACAGAGACAAGTGTCACACGCAAAATTCAGAGCCAGGTACGATGTTCTGCAGAGGGACCAGTGTACTTGGAATCAGTGCTGTGGTTTGGATACTACTTATTCATCTCCTACTTACTGGGATCCATTGCAATGTCAGATCATGGCATTTCAGATTTCAAGTAGTTACTGACCTGCCTATGTAAATTGATGAATTTATGAGGGTCTCCATCTGCCCAGGGGGGAAGCTGTATATCTCCCATCACAGTTCCATCCTGCATGCTGCCTACAACATCCACAAAGGGAAAATAAGACACAAGAATCAGCTGGAGAAATTATAGTTTAGTTTCCATTTCTGATTTCTGTTTCAACAAGGCAAGCCTCAGGCCTGAAAAATTACAGTTAGTTTTAGTACCACTGCAGTTCTGGGTCCTGCCTCAGATATAGACCAGATCCCCTAAAATACTGGAGGAAGCTATTTCTCTTGGGATTCCCAATCTAGTTTAGTAGATCCATAGTGATTAAACAGCAGAGAGGACATAAGAATAAAGGTGCAAACTAACATCAAGAACTGAATCTTCAGAAGTTCCCCCACTATTAGTTATTACCACAATAAAAAATGTACATGTTCCTAGAATGAACTCCATTCCAGCCCTGACTGCAAACACAAGCCAAGCAAACCCAGAGGTAGTGTAGGTAAGATATGCTAGTTTCTGTAACCAGCAGCACGCAAGGGAGTAATGCAGCAAGCCTTACTTCTGATCAGTTTTGACAGCTCGGCTTCAGTGACCAGATACAATAACCATTTACAACTGGGCATGGCCTTTGTTATGAGTTTGAAGAAGGGCTTGAACTCACATAAACACTAACTATAGTAGCACTGTACCTTATGTCTCTCTCATAGCTGGGCTTTAATCACAAAACCTAAACTGAGGCCAAGGCCCTGGCTGCAAATGCTGCTGAGGGTGGGAGGCTACTTCAGCCCTTGTTATATATAGGGTTAACAAAAAGGGTATAAATGCAAAGTTTAGATCCATGTTCTGGCAGACAAGGTTCTTTGGGTAGATGTGGTATCTTTTATTAGACCAACTAAATATTTGGAAAAATAATTATTTAGTTATTTGTCTGTGCGCTCACATGCACGTGACCAGCATACAGCCAGGCAGGGTGGTGAGAGCTGCCCCAGCAGCTGGATGCAGGTAAATGTATAGGGAGTTGGGGTTGGAGGTTCAGGGCTTGGGGACTATCTGTGTGTGTGTGTTTGTGCGCACGTGAGTGTGTATGTGTGCGCGCGTGTGTGTGTGCGCGCACACGCATGTGTGGAGGGGATGGGTGTGTGAGGCGGGGGCAGGTGCCTTCCAGTACTAGAGGAAGGGAGCCAGACACTGAGGCTGCATCACAGCAGGGGAGGCAAGGGGGGAAGGCATCTGCCCCTCCAGCAGGGGTGGGGGGGCAGGCCTTTCAGGGTGGCAGAGTTGCATGGCTGGGCTGGCAGCACCAGGGCTGGTGCTCGTACCCTGTGAGGCGCCTGGGAGACGTTGCGCAGTAGGCAGGTGGGGCCATGACCAGGCTGCCTGGCACAGCACAGGAACCCCAGCCCAGGGCATGCAGGGTGCCACAGGCCTCCTCTCCTCCTCCCTCCAGCCCATGCCAGGGGCAGACTTGCTCCAGTGCTGCCTGAATGAGCCAGAGCTGCTGCACACGCCGTGCTCTGCCCTGAGCAGGATGGGGGCAACTGGGGGCCCTCTCCAGCAGGGCTGGGGGGCAGGGGGCTGTGGGTCAGGACTGGCCATTGATCTTTAGAAATGGGTCCTATCCATATTGTCTCAGTACAAAAAAGGTCGAGAACCACTGTTCTAGATCTAGGGCTTAGCTCCAAACTAGCAAAGTACAATGCTGAAATGGGAGATTGAAACTAAACCTCCTTGCCATTGGGATACTGGGGTCATGTTTCAAACTGCACGGCTAGGAGCCACATCAGCCAAGGAACCTTAACACATTGAGATTCTGTCTCACAGCACAACGCTAGCAGGAGTGCTCTTGCTCCGTTCGAGACTTACCAAATTCAAAATTATTAGAGTTGGTTAAAAACTCAGGCAAGTAGAAGAATTCAGGGATGAGCTCCCTGACATCACTCATGTTTTCTCGTGATGCTGAGTCCCACGTGTTCTTCACACTGTGAAACATCCGGTCTGCAACATCAAAGCCTCCACCCTGCATTGGAGAGAGAAACACAGAGGGGGAGTGTCCAGTCTCAGAATCAAAGAAATGTAGGACTGGATGGGACCTTCACATGTCATTTAATGTAACCCCGTTTGAAACAGGATCATCCCTACTCAAACCATCCTATACAAAGCCATTGTCTAACCTTTTAGCAAGACTACACATTCAACCCTGACACAACCACAAGACATAACGCCCTAACCTGCCACAGGTAAAGCAGGGGAATCACAGTGGCCAATGTCCTGCTGCTGCAAGGACTGTTAAAATATGCTTGAGTGATCCAAAGAAGAGGGCCATCAACCTCACCCCCTGCCCCCCCAGCCCAGCTAAACAGGAAGGCAAAAACCTCGACAGTCCATATCACCAAAGGCCTCCACAGTCCATTGGTGGTGGAATCTCCATCCTTGGATGTTTTTAAGATCCAGCTAGACAAAACTTTGGCTGGGATGAACTAGTTGGGGATGGTCCTGCTTTGAGCAGGGTGTTGGACTAGATGACCTCCTGAGGTCCCTTCCAACCCTAGTTTTCTATGATTCTATATCAATATGATCAAAGGATAAATTTGTTCTTGACCCAGATATGGTGATCAGTCCAACCCAGAGCAGAAGGGCAAGACCCTGTAACCAGAAACCTCCAGGTTTAAATCCCAGTAGGAGCACTGGCACACACTAGTCAAAATCCCCAGACTTGGCTACAGCCAGAACCCACTGCTTCTGAGGAAGGGGAAAAAAACCTCCAGAACACGTGCATCAGCAGGACAGGAAAATAATTCTTTTCTGGCCCCAAGTGCAACCAGCAAAGCCCAGAAACATGGGAATGACCATAGAAGAGCATAAATATAGCTGCTCCTAGATCACCCCTGACCAATGCTTGTCCAACCTCTTCTTGAACATCTCCAGTGATGGACCTTCCATAACTTTCTTATGCAGTCAAAAGTCCACAAGTTTCTTAGGCTCCAATATGGCACCCAGGAGCAATAAACTACAGTGACATGAATTGCACATGTAGATGCACCCACTGTCTGCTAAATTCAGGCTGATAACAAAGACTATTTTGATGATGATAATGATCACTCATGTCTTTCATCCCAAAACACTTTTAAATCAATGGGAACAACCTTGGTGCACTGATTTAGGCCTGACTGAGGAAAGCAGTTAAGCACATCCTTGCAAAGAATTCTTTTTAGGAAAGCAAATAAACCCATGATTAATTTTATGGATATTAAACACTTGCTTAAGTGCCCTTCATGAATAGGGGTGTACTTTCATGTTTTAGGGGTGTACTATTTTAGCCAATTTTGAATTTTAAACATCATTGCAGAACAACAAGAAAGATTTTTTACCACCCTGCCTGCCATCTGACACCTCCAGGGAAGGAATTTTACCTGATCTACAGATCAAATAGCTACTCAGCACAGCTCACAAAGACACTCTCACGGACCCAGGGGGACAGCCTTCCACCTTCAGCTCCCTCTGTGCAAAAATGAAGTTTATTTCCTACCTATGGGGACTTTTTACCATCTTGTACCATCTATACCTTTCCCAGAACCTGATGAAGGGACTTTGATCCCAAACGCTTGCAGAAAAGGACAATTTTTCTTGCGATTTTCCAGATGGTCTAATAAAAGGTATCATTCTGGAACCAAGAGTTCTAGTTTTTTTGTATGTCTTCGTGAATAAGGAAGCTTTCCTTATTTAGAACCTTGGAAAAAGCATCTCAATGATAGGGACATTTGCCTAGGATTGGGCCCATGATATATTTTAGGTGATATTTTCAATGTGTCTCTATGATATAGGAGCTCGAGTCTCAGCAAATTCCACTGGGACTTACGTTCCTAAGACTGTTTGCCATTTGCAAAAATCCACCCTTATATTTAGGAAGAGGTCACTACCCCCCACCACTGACACAAATTTACTTCTAGAACAATGTAACTAGTACTTACCAGGGTTAAGCTATTTGATCTGATAGCTTGGACAGGAAAGTGAGATATTCATGTCTCATTAAAACTTCAAGGGAAAAATTAGGCTGGCAGAATGTGACTTATCCCATTAGTATCTGGACAGCCTAGAGGTCTTCTGCCTCTCCTGCACGCTTGTGAGTAGTAACATAGAGTCACTGTAGCTCATGGCTCACATTGGATTCTATAGGACAACTCTACTTTCTAGTCAAAACCCTGAACACTAGGCTGGGGTATTGGTTCATAGCTAGTTACAGGGGTCAGAAAAAGTTGATGGTCCACCTGGGATTAGTGGCCCATTGGGCGCATATGGTTAATTTTCTATAGCAAACAGTGCCCCAGCCAGCCCCCCCACTGCCCAACACCAACACCTGGAGCCCAGGGCTGACCCCCATGTCCCTGCCAGCCCAGGCCTACTCTGTCCTGGCTCAAATTGCTACTGTCCCAGGTGCACATGTAGACACTGCGCCCAGGAACATTTTACTCAGACTCAAACTGCTTCAGAGTTTATTGCTTTGCCTTAATTTCACACGTAGATGCACCCATTATATACCAATTAAGCACAAATGCTCCTGATCTTTTGCTTGGGATCTTTGCTAATTCCATAACCTGGTCTAGGATATTTCTCCAATAATGCTGCAGGACATCATACAATTTTTCTGAGTCCTGGATAATCCAGGTTCTCTTTGTGTGCTGGATAAGGTTATGGGAGACAGATCAAAAGCATCCCTCTATAAAGCAGAAAACTAGCTGATACATACATACCTATCCATTCCTACTATCCAGGACTCTAACTTATTATTAGTTCTCACATTTTTCAGATGTCAGGAATAGTAGGACAATTAACAAAGACTTCCAATCCAGCTACTGCATTCCAAGATGCTTTCTACAAAGATAGATCGTGACTCCAGGTACAGTATACTAGAACTATATATATATATACAGTATACAAGAACTATATATATATATATATATATATATATATATATATCAGATCTAAGTCTCACTAGCCTATGATAGGCCCTTAACCCTTGCCTGCTGGGAGATCGTACCCAATGAAAGATGGCACTGACTGCTAGCTTGGGAAAAACAATTTCAGCAGGGGATACATTTTGAACTGTATTCTCTGGGCAAGCCAGATCATTAGGCTTTTCCAAAGAAAATGCTGTCACAGAGTGGATCTACATAAGATGCTTTACTGTGGCGTTCACTAAGTAGTTCTGCAGTAAAGCATCACCATCTACACATGCATCCCTATTAGGCCAGAGTAAATGAATTAGGTCTGCCATAGGCTAGTACTGTTTTGGACAAGTACTGTCTTATGGTAGAATTATTTGCTCTGCCATAACACATGTGTAGACAGTGACCAGGGCTGGCTGGGGCATGAGGGTACTACAGTACAGGGCTAGCCCCACACTGTAGCACCCTCATGCCCCAGCCAGCCTATCTGCAGCAAGCTGAGCCAGAGGGAAGCAGCTCTGGCCTGGCAAGTTGACCCCCTACCAGCTGGGGCTTCTCTGACACAGTTCAACATGCTGTGGTCCTGGGCAATGGATGTAAATGCTGCGCCTGGGAGCAGTTCGCACTGGAGTTTATTGCGTCTTGTTAATATCACATATAGATACTCTCAAAGGGATTTAATTACATCTTAGTTTTTATGTAGATTTGCTCATGGGAGTCATTTGTTTCATAATATGAGCAGCTTCCCAAGATGGATTTAAACACAAGAGTTCAAAGGCCAGTTAAGACTGAATCTGACCTACAGAAAAGAAGCCAAGGTAAACTTCCACTGACTCAAATCTTTTGTGACTAATTTATAGAGAGCTGGAATTCCCCATCATGGTTGAGCAGTCTACTTGCTTTGAATTGGCAAAGACATATGCTTGCACAAAAGGCAGCACATCTGCATGTAGGGTATTCAGGTTCTGTTTGACTGACTTCTTGATAAGACTTCAGCTCCTATATTCTCTACATGTGCCATGTCAGGTGCCAGATCAAAAGTGAATCATCTCTTTGGCATTACTTACAAACAACTGGGGCTTTACCATTCAGTTGTCATGTCTACACGAGACGCTGACTGCGCAGTTACTGTACAGTCATTTAGTACTCACACACACAAGTACTAAATGACTGTGCAGTAACCAGTGTTACTGCATAGTAGCATCCCCAAATGGCTTTTTGGTGACACTGACTGCACAGTAGCATCACATCATGCTTCATGCCATGTGATACAACTGCACAACAGTAACAAGCTACTGCGCAGTCAGTATCTTATGTAGATGCGGCCAGTATGCTATATACAAAAGTAACAGAGAAGCATCTATGTAAAAGTGGGAGCCTACCCTCTTCTGGGCAAATTCTACATTTAAGCAAACAGGTACAAGATAATGCAAGTCAATGGAGCTTAGATATGGAGTTAGTTGGAAGATCTCCTGTGCTCACAGGTCAACACTGGGCCACTCCCATGTTGATCGGGCATTTGTCATTACAAATGGAAGAATTCAGCTACAGTGTTCCCAAAGCAGAATTGGATTAGGATTTTGGCCCAGCCTCAACCTTAATTCACCACACCAACAGTAATTTCTAGTTCATTTCCTTATATTTTATTCTCACTTTCTCCATCACACTGAAAATTGTGGCACCTGTCCACAGCCACTCAAGGGATCACAAATGAACACGTGACTTAATCTCATTGGGAATGAATCTGACGCACAAGGTCATTTTGGGCTTGGTCATTATCAGGCAGGGACCTTTAAAGTCAAATAGAAATTGAAATTAAAACAGGAGGAGGAGGACAATAAATAAATCAACAGCTAACAAGTACCTCATTGAAGCATATTAAAGGGCTTTGTGTATTTAATCTGCACACAGAGCACTGTGTCTTGTTGTGATTGATGCTTTTTCATCTTTTTTGTAGTTTTTATGAGAGCTGATGGTAATCTCCTGAGAAACAATATGATTTGTAATAAAAAGATTACCTGTATTAAATAAAAATAATATATACATAGGAAATGCTGTTAGTGCAACAAATCTGGTTAAAGATATTACCACTACGAAAAAATGTGATTTTTTCCCTGGCTGTCTAATTCATTTTAGGGAAAAGTAATATCTTTAAAAGTTAAGCCTGTATTATTTATAAAGGAAGCAATAACTGATTTTCCCATTTCTTATATTAATAAATTTATTTGCATATATTTATATCAGAATTAATGAGTTTTCTCTCTCTCTTGGAATGCAGAAACTGCACTGAAAGGAGAAAAGAGAATCTGGAATTGCTTTATGCCTTTAGACTGCAAGTCAACATAAACTCTTACGGCCTTTCAATTGGCTGCATGAAGTAAGGCCCATCGTTTTCTTCCTTTCAGTAAAGCCATCTCAGTAATCAGGGGCAAACGGTAAACATAAATACCTTTAAGGATACCATAGAGTCAAATGTACGCAAAGCAGTTGGGCAAAGTGTTCACCGGGAAAAGTTGGAACCATTCTTTGTTCCAATAAGCACTGACTCTGGAAGTACTGAGTATATTTCACTGCTTAAAGGGTTGACAGTGCATAGCACTGGATCCTGATAGAGAAGCACCTGACTTTTGGCTTGAAATGATTGCACCAGACACTTCCTCTGGTCAGAGAGCTGAAGTGACTCCTCTGAAGTGCACAGCACAACTATATCTTTCTATAAACACAGATCTCCATAACCACATCAAAGGGGTAAAAACCAAGGAGGCAGAATGACATTTAAGCAGAAAAACAAATGGGGATCAATTGGCTATTGATAAATTTAGGACGCTAGTTAGAATAAAGTTTTTAACCATGAGAGCCTTCCAACTCAAGCTGTGGGGACAAAAGGCCTAAAGCAGAAAGGAAAGAATCTAACTCCCAGAAAAGGGATACAGTCACTAGGGCTGTGCAAAGCTTCAGTCCTTGATTCGATTCGGCGGAGATTCGGCCCAATTCAGTGGCCAAACCTCCAAATCAGAATCAAATCAGAGGACCCTTTAATCTCTCTGAATCAAACTGGAACCCTCCAAATCAATTCGGAGAGATTTGGAGATTCGGACGTAGAGACAGCCTTAACTGCTTTTTCTACATACCTCTAGGTAGCAGGGGCTTGTGAGTGCTGCAATGCCGGGGCACATGGAGTGTCCCACAGAAGCACGGGGGGCTCCCCAGCAGCAGACCCAGACATGGACTGGAACTACTTCCGGTCCACTTCCGGGTTTGCCTCCAAGCATGTGGAGGGCCCCCCACACTCCTGTGGGATGCTCCATGCACCCCAGCATTGCAGGGATCACGAGCCACACCTGCTACCTCAAGGTATGTAGAAAAAACTTTTAAAGCTGTGTCTATGTCCAAATCGCCTGAATCTGCATCAAATCTTCAGATTTGGATTTGGATGAATCTAACTAGGGACAGTGATCAGAATCAACTAATCGAATCACTGTCCCTGATTCAGGCCGAATCCAAATCTGAATCGAATAGGGGCTGCTTCACACACCCCAAACAGTCACCCTGACAGCAGGATGAACAGGTCAGGAAAGAGCACTGCCAGACAATGTGTAAGGACACTTCTGCAAATATGGAGTGAATCAATTCAACAGCATGGGCTATTTAGGCCTGTGGGTCTCCTGACTACACCTCAGAGTTAGCAGATATATATTACAGGACCACATGTTACAGGACCAGGTAAGGGAAGGACAGCACCAGCTCAGATGCATGAGTATCATTGCAGGAGCAAAGAAATAATATAACCAAAGGAAACCAAAGGATGGGTCCATTCAGTGGACCTGTCTCAAGGAAATACTTAAGAGTACTTCACTAGGTCTGAGAAGCTTTTTAAAACAGAAATACTAATCACTTGCTAATCATACAAGAATGTGGCCAAGCAGCAGACATAGACTGCTGATTTGCTATGGATAAATGTGTCTCAGCAATCTGGCGTAGCATTTGTGATTCACCGTAGCAATAACCAGTGAAACACTACTGAAAGCTAATGCATACAGCAGACATCTATTGCTGCTGCTCATTACAGCTGTGTACAGACATTTATGGACGTTTGGAGGAGGTTAGAATGTGATAAAAATGGCCACCTGATCTAACGTAGTTTGCTTAAGCGCCGACCTTACACTTAGATACCTAGTTAAGTCAATCTAAGTGTGAGCTGTACAGAAGTTCCAAGAAGGTTAGACTGACCTGAAAATGGATGACCCAACCTAAGTTAGCCCTACCTCTGAGGTACTCTAAATTAGATTGGACTGACCATTTTTAGACCAATCCAAGTGTCCCAAACTTCTGTACATTTACCAGTGCAGCCCTGAGGCTGGAAAAGCACAGCCACTGGCCCCTGCCCTAGGGCTGTAATTTTCCTACCCATCCTCCTGGCACCAGGCTATTTTTAGCTCTTCCCACCACACCAAACCCTCCATCCAGCTCCTGGTGCCAGTTTGCCAATGCCAGGAGCTGAGGAAGTCAGTTGGGGTGGAGATGGGGGCAGGAGGGATGTAGCTTCACCAGGGGGAGTTATTTGTATCAAGGTGGGGGAAGGGTTAAATGGAAAAAAATAGCCCCTGGTCCCTGGAGGTGTTGTAAAGAGCCCCCAATCCCTCCCTGCTGTCCCCATTCTCCCTACAGAACCCCTGATCCCCCCGAGCCTGCTTGCCCCCCCTCCCTGAGTCCCTCAACCTCCACACTACCCACCCCCCAGGCCAACTTACCTTATATTGGATGGTGTAACAAAAGGGGCCCAAGAGACCCCATGAGCAACCCTAAGAACTGCGAATGGTCTGAGCAAGCCCACAACAAAACAAGAAACTTATCTCTGGGGCAGGAAGTGGCAGGGTTGTGACGATATACAGCACTGCCACCATGGTTTAAGAGCCAGTTGTCAATCAAGCTGGGTGGTGCCAGGCTGATGACATCAGCCCCCGACGCCACTGTTGAAGATTTAAGACACCTGGAGTGCTGGGGAGGGAGGAGGAGAGCCTGCCTCTGCTCTATAGCTACAGCAGAGGCAGCGGCAGGCACAGGACACCAAGTTAGTGAGGTGTCAGAGCCCCAGGGCTCAATCTATATGGAGCAGAATACACTTTGTGCTCCGGAGGCTAGAGAGTAAAGCCTCAATTAATGAGAAAATCCAGCAACTTTAGGGAGATGAGAGAGTTGTTGACAGGCTAATAAGGGCACTAGCCAGAACAGAGGCAACCCTCCAGAAAATAGGTTCCACTTTGTTTCTTTGTTCTTTTCTTCTCTTTCTTCTTTTTTTCATTGATTTCTTTTGAGTTTTGTTGAAGAGCAGTTAAGATCAGGACATACCAGAGTCCCAAAGTCAGGGCTTGTTGGCAAGAGACAAGCTAACAATCCGGATAAGGCTAGGAAGCACCTTCAGGATTGCCTTAGGTCAAGAGCTGGATCAGATTGGAATCCCACATCAGTTCCCACTGACTCAACATCGACGGCTGGCATGTGGCTGGGGGTGTAAGAGAGGTGGAGCCCCTTTGTCAAGTGCTCTCAGATCCGTGAGTACCCCAAGTGGGACCCTTGTATTCCCAACACTGAACCCCTCCTATTCAATTAGTTATCATCAAAGTCATGGCAGGAAAGTCGAGGGGAGGCCTAACTTGGTGGAGACTCAAGAAAATTCCTCTCTTGGATAATTGAGAGTGTTACAGATGGCTATTTTCAACTTGATCTAACATCCCCTTAATCTCCCCAAATGTCTATATATAACCTGTATGACATGTTGGAAAACATCCATCATTAAGGTGCAGGGATGCTGAATACATGAGATGAGGAGGCTGCTGGAGCATGCTAATTAGCATGCTTCAGAAGACTCTACTAATTGAGTAATGTAATTACAGCCTACCCCCGGAAGCAAGGAAGCTGGTGGCGGATTCAGTGGTGGGGGGAGGTGCTGAGCAGCTGCACACACAAGATTTGGGGATGGATTCAGCAGCAGGGGTGCCGAGCAGCCGAACATGAAGCCAGAGGCAGCATGGAGTCACCTCAGCCATTCCGCACAGCCCTGCGGGGCCCCCCAAAGCGTGGGACCCAGGGTGATCACCCCGATTCACACCCCCAGGGATGGCTCTGGTGGAAAAGCACCAGGAACAACACTCCATACTTTTGTGATTGGTCATACTCTAAGCCCTCTGCTCCTACAGCATATTCCACTGTCCTGGAAGACAGTTTAGAACATGAATATGCCAAAGAGTTACTGCTCATATTCCCAGGCCTTCACACAAAGTGCCCCTGTGGTATGATCCAGCTCCCCTAGAAATTTTGCCCTGGCTGTCAGTGGGAGCAGGATGGGGGCTTCCCATATCTGGATATGCAGGAATTTCAAAAGACGTAGACTGTTTACAGACATGTTAAACCCCCCCACAAAACTGTGCTTTACTTTAAGCTTGGTGCACCCCTGCGCTAAGTGCAGCAAATGCTCAGAAGAGGCAACACATTAGTTGGCCCTGGTTTGCCCAATGTCTGTATAGTTTGGGCACTTTGGTTGGACTTTCTGGCACTTTTATCTAATAGCTGATTGAATCAGCTTTAGCTAAAAGAGCCAAAAAGTCCTGCTGAATGCTGAAGTGCCTGTTTTATACAGATGATGAGGAACTGGTTTGAAATAACGTGCTTCCTCTGGTAATGGTAAAGCACCATTTTTTGTTGTTTTTTTCATGTCTGCCAGCACACTTGATACCTAGTTTATTAGCCAGTTGTTTGCGTCTTATGTGGCTTATAACAACTCTAAGTATTGCATTTGAGAAAGGGTAGACGACTTGTCCTTTTACCTGCAAGGAACAGAATGTTTGTGTAAATGGCTCCATTCGGACCAAGTAAGATGCCACTATAATCGCAGATGAATAGTGGGTACAGTAGTGACATCGGGCCAACAGGTCTCCTGTAAATCAGACACAATCAGTTTCAAATGATGCCATCTGAAAATTACCATTTCTCTATTTAAGAAGCTAAGGTTTTCAAAATAAGACAGACATGTGCTAGGACCTGTGTGCAAAAGCTTATTTAGTAGGTTGGATGTAGGCACAAGTAGCTAGGTATGCTGTTATCTGGTCACATCTGTGCAGTCACCCACTACATTTTACATGACGTTCAAAATACACGTGAGTGCATGAGTCTGGAATGAACTACAACAGAAGAGGCCCTAATGACCATCCATTCGGTCCTTCAACATTCTTAGAGGAAAATAACTTCATTTTGTTTCATTCCCAAGGCATACCCCCAACAACAATTTGTCACATGACCACAGAATTCTAGCTGGGACCCCTAAAAATGATACACCACATGGTCATAGATGGACTGGATAGGATGATGCAAATGTCACAATGGCAACTGCTTTGACATTAATGGAGACAGATCCCAGATGCTTGCTTCCTTCCCTCACCCCCAAGCCTCTCCAGATATTACTCTCTAATATCCTAAGCTTTCCAGACAACCCTCCTGTTAATTCAAGAAAAGCCCTGTTCACTCAGGGCCAAATAGCTTCACTCTCCCTGCCCCCGGCACCAAAGCTTTAAGCCAGGTTTCCTACAATGAATTTGTGACAGTAACTGGCCTCTGTAGCTGGGTGCCCCTACCATGTCACACTGGCCTGGGGGAGGGAGGACCTAGGCATGCAGGACACATTGCTAAGGTAGAAAACAATAGGAGAGCATGGAATGAGGATCTCTTACAATCTTGAACTGCCTCCCCAGATGCCAGAGCTCTCCCTCCTGTCTGGCCCTGTGCTTAAAAACAACCAGTCATCATGTGACTTCTCCCTAGGACTTTATCATTTTCCAAAGGGTTCACTGGAATCTGGACATTCACACTCCATAAGCCTCCTAAAACACTCACCCTCACTCTTCTCCACCTCGTTGTAGCGCTGGAGGAATTTCCGTTTCCTCTCTAAGGTCTGTGCTCCCATGGGCTTCGAAAGGTCTCGGAAGGTCCGGGGGTTAGTAAGGTTCAATGTCTGGAAGGTGAAGCAAATGTTGGAAGCTGGCAGGTCTAGAATCTCCTGGAACCCCTTCCACCAGCCCCAGGTCAACAAACTCACTGACACAGGCTGCTTAAGGAGCTTCACCTACACAAGTGGCCAGACTCTACAGCATCATTCCTAGGCTAGAGGCATGGTCTGAAGAGTAGCCCCTTGTCAGTATGGAAAGCCTCCTGTTTCAACCTAGGGAACTGCACCTGCTTTCCTCGCAAACTAGAAGCATGGAAGTGGCCCTGGGTTTGAGGTCTGCCTTGTGACATCACTCATTTACCAGCTGGTTACTGGAGCAATGCCAGTATCTGCTGAGTGACTGCCTTTCTGGCCAGAAGTTCAATATCACTAAGACAGAGGAAAGGAATCTTAGGAGCAAAGTAGAGGAAGGCAAGTAACTCTAGAAGCACAGTGTGTACAAACTGCCTCCCACATACACTGGCATGGCTTACATAAGGGCCCAAGAAGTTCAGCACAGAGGCAGCTGCTTCATACCCAATCTGAGGGCAGAGAGGAGGTGGGGGACATGACCATGTCACTGGTCTGCACCTGGCTGTAGAGTAGAACTGCACCATAGGGGAGCAGGCTGTGCTTCTAAGGTACACATATATTAGTAGCTGCACTTCCACATCCTGCATTACCGAGACTGAAAGCTTCCCCATGCTCCCAGCACACTAACACTAATGCAGGGCTGCTCTGTAAAGACACAATTCAGACATTATCATCACTAAAGAAGCTTTTCAAAAAGAACAGGAACAGCAGCTGAGAGCCAAGCACTCACCTGTGAGTGGTAGTCAGCAAGGACCCAAGGGAACACTGGGTACTGCATGTAGTCATTGTAGCTCCGTCCAGCCAGAGTGTTCAGGTACATGAGGTAGTCAAAGTTACTGATTTCTCTCTTCTGCCATGGTAGAGAAACACAGATTGAAAATATTTAGCTCAGTGGTTCTCAACCTTTTAAGTCAGGGCACCCTGCTCTACTTTTCTAAATATGGTGGTACCCCCAACTGAGAGCCATTGTTAGTGCTACCTCCATTTACCTCAATGCTTCTAAACCAGGTGCTGCTGCCTCCAGATAAAAGTGCCCCACACACTTGCTGCACTGTCAGACAGATCTTGGAGAGAATCATCAAGGAGCACATCTGTGGGGGGCCTGCAGGGGAGATCATGCTCAGGGGCAATCAGCTTGGGTTCATCAAAGGCAGGTCCTGCCTAACCAACCTGATTGCTTTTTATGACCAAGTAACTAAATCCTTGGATGATGGTGTTGCCATTGACGTAGTCTTTCTAGACTTTAAGAAGGCCTTTCACACTGTCTCTCACCCCATCCTCATCAATAAATTAAGCAACTGTGGCATTGATGCCTACACAGTCTGATGGGTAAAAAATTGGCTGATGGGGCGCACCCAGAGAGTAGTGGTGGGTGGGTTGTACTCAACCTGGTGAGATTTGAGCAGTGGGGTACCCCAGGGCTCGGTCCTCAGGCCCGCACTGTTTCACATCTTCATCAGCGACTTGGACGAGGGGGTGGAAAGCATGCTGTCGAAGTTTGCTGATGACACTAAGATGTGGGGCGAGGTGGACACACTTGAAGGGAGAGAGAGGCTGCAACTAGATTTAGACAGACTACAAAAGTGGGCAGACGAGAATAGGATGGGGTTCAATGTAGACAAATGCAGGGTGCTGCACCTTGGGAGAAGGAATCCACAGCATACATACAGGCTGGGGAGTTCCCCTCTTGAAAGCACAGAGGCGGAAAGGGATCTTGGAGTCATTATTGACTCCAAGATGAACATGAGCCGCCAATGCCAGACCGCAGCCAGCAAGGCCAGCCATACTTTGTCATGCATCCAAAGGTGCATCTCAAGCCAGTCCAGAGAGGTGATACTCCCCCTCTATGCAACTTTGGTCAGGTCACAGTTGGAGTACTGAGTCCAGTTCTGGGCGCCGCACTTTAAAAAGGATGTGGCCAGCCTGGAGAGGGTTCAGAGGAGGGCCACCCACTTGGTGAGAGGGCAGCAGGACAGGCCCTACGAGAAGAGACTGAGGGACCTGAACCTGTTCAGCCTCAGCAATAGGAGGCTGAGGGGGGACCTGGTGGCTGCCTACAGACTCATCAGGGGAGATCAACAGCAAATGGGTACAGCCCTTTTCTCCCCAGCACCACCTGGGCTGACAAGGAACAATGGTAATAAGCTGATGGAGAACAGGTTTAGGTTAGAGATCAGAAGGCAATATTTTACAGGTAGGGTGGCCAAAATCTGGAACCAACTTCCCAGGGAAGTGGTCCTCGCCCCTACCTTAGGCAAATTCAAGAGGAGGTTGGATGATCACCTGTCTGGGGTCTTGTGAACCCAGCATTCATTCCTGCCTGTGGCAGGGGATCGGGCTAGATGATCTGATCGGGTCCCTCCTGACCCTAGCTACTATGATACTATACTATGATACTATGACACTAATAATTGTCCATGAGCTGGATTATGAGCCATCACAAATGGCAGCTGCTTTTAAACTATGGAAGCACTGACAAAATTGCAAGGAGCCCCTGCTCAACTGAGCTACAGTATTATAGTGTAATTAATCAGTACCACTCACTATTCAAATCAGCAAAGATCAGAGCAGTCTGCTGCACCTGTACAATGGTCAGTGAACCCATGCAAAAGAGTCTTCCTATTGATTTACCTTTGGAACTGGTCATTTGCACCTTGTCTGGAACCAGTCTTTCATGCTATATTTATATAATGGAGCACTGTAATGCTTGTGCCTGGTTTAAAGGAGAGCCACATGCAGGCTGTCATTTGTTTTTATCTGCGTGATGTAGGATCCAGGAAAACAGCCTGAGGCAAGGTGTTGGGACTCAGTCCAATGGGAACTAAACACGTGAGCCATCCCGTTTCAAACACTGGGCAGCACCAAAAGCTTTGGAGAAGGCAGAAGGACATCTACAATAACCATATGCATAATCATTTGCACTCCCTCTGCCTGAAAGAGCTTCTCCATCATCACCCCCAATACCATATTTTCTAACATAACACATGCCCCCAACTAAGACAAGCACCTTGTTTTCGGGAAGGCAGCATGAGAAAAAAATATTTTTCCAGAGTTATGTCTGCATAGAACAGGGACAAAGCTCATTCCCTTTCTAAAAACCTAAAACCCTAGCTGCTACTAAAGACTGGTTTCTACAGGTGAATATAGGGTTTTGAAAAGAGCTAAAAATATTCTGAAAGGTTCTGAAATAACTGAAGAACATCCAGAAGTAGCTAGCAGACAGCAAAATTGCCCGAAAAAAAAGTTTGCTTGATTAATAGAACATGAAGAACATTAAAAAGGAGAGATGACCACTAATACCTTGTGGAGTGAAGAACAATGAGCCATTAAGTCAAGTGGCTCCCTCAGCTGCCTGAATAAAAATGCCACTCCTCCCACCCCAACATGCCACGTCCCATACAGAAACTGTCTATGCCACTTGCAGCACACATGCTGCAGTTTGGCCATCCTTGCCTCGGAGAGTTAAACATAAATGTTTCTTCATTTACCTGCCACTTCTGGCGCATTGTCTTTTCCCCCCCAGAGATTTTCCTGCACAAAACAAAGATTTTATTGTAACCATGCAACTTCCAAACTATTAAAATAAATACAGTAATACTTTTTAATATTTAAATATTATTATATTTAATTATATAATTATATTTATTGTTTTATTTTAATACTTTTTAATATTTAAATATAACATTTTCATATGCAAGATGAACATTTCATTAATAACCCAGCATCCCAAAAACAAAACAAGAGAACTCCAGAGCCTACCAGAATATCAAGGTTGTAAACAAACATTCTAGCATTAGTGACCACTACTGGTTAGTGCTGTTGTAGGGTGGGAGTGTCAGCACTCGTTTCAATGGGAGCTGGTCTCCTGTATGAGAACTGGAGTGCTACTAAAAAATAGCAGTAAGGTTGTTTTACTGTTTTCATTCCAAGCCCCCTGGGCTTTCTGAAATTTTTCAGGCCATCTTTCTCAGTAGCAAGGTATATTTCACTATCAATCTCCATACCAAATGTATTCCTTCCCCAGGTTTTCTAAGCTAGACCTATTCTCAAAAAAAGAATTGTCATACAGTACTTGTATTTTTTTCTATAATGGAAGAGGATAAGTATATTTTCTTGACTTCCCTTCTTCTCAAAAATGTAGGCAAACTTTGGCACAGACTTTAAGAAAAAAAGATCTTTAGGAAGAGTCTGAACTGGGGAAATTTTAGCCCTGAAGGTGAGACCATTAACAGTTCTAAATTATGAAAATAAGATTTAGAATAGATTTCAATAGAGGGTCACTACTACAACAGTCTGTATTTCTCAATAGCAATGCCTGCAAGCCTTGGCTTTATCAACTCCAATAAGCTATCCAGGATTGGATCTGGTGGCCTGGAAGAAAGAAACCCCCAATTCCCAAAGAAAGCCAATGTACTGATGATTCTATAAGAATGATGGGTGCACTTTTCCTACTGAGCCAGCTACTCCAACAACATGTTAGAATGCCCGTTTGCTGAGACATACTTGTGAACTTCTCAGAAGTGAAACTATATGCTGTGGCTCAGCCACAAGCTAAGAGCTTGATACAGGAATTACTGGGTGCATCTATACAACATGCTTTACTGTGCAGTAGAGAAAATTATTGTATAGTAAGCGTCGATGTCCACACATGCAGACCCTTACTGAGCAGTAATCTGGTCTACTCTGCAGTTAATTTACTACCTGCAAACACAAGTACTGTAAAGAAAATAGGGGAGCTGGGGGCTGGGAGCTCCCTGCTGCTGGGGCAGAGGACATTGTCCACCACCAGAGCCTGACCTGACAGCAGGCAACTCTGGGAGGCAGGGAGAAATCTCCCAGCCCCCACCAAAAGGCAGCTGTCTCCTGGACCCATGTTCCCTGCCAGCCCCTGGCCTAGCACCCAGAGGAGCCTAGAGCTCCCTCTGGCTGCTGCGGGGGGCCAGTGTAGGGCCAGAGGGGGTAGAAGCAGACTGCTGCCAGGAGCAGCAAATCTGCTCCCAAATGGGCGCACATGTAGATGCCTGTGTAGGGTGGGTTTACATCCAGCAGCATTTGCACATGTAGATGTGCCCACTGAGTGAGATTTTCAGGTCTGTCCTATACAAGAGATCTTACTAGATGATCCCTCTTAAATCTTTGAAAAAAATGAAGAGAAACCCAGAATTTTCTATTTTCACTATCCTTTTTTAATGTAGTGGATTAACAGCAATAAATCCTTGTTAAGCATTCCTAATGAATAAATAAAATAACATTAACTTACTGTCTGTTTACTACCAGGCAAACGAACATCCCAGATTAAAGATAAACATTATAGTGTGTTCACAGTAGTATTTTATATTTTGCATAAACCCTTCTTAAGGAAATGTATTCTACTTTTGCTACCTGGGGATTAGCCTCTTTGCATGAACAAGCAATAAAATACAGGGCCAATCCTGTCTCATCATGACGTACAATTCTTTCAACTTTGTTTAGCTTCTGTGCTAAGCATATGTGACCTAACAGCCATAGGTTAAGTTTATAGCAACCAGGCTGTAAATACTGTCTCATTCACACCTGATCTGAGAAGATAGTTCTTGGTTCTTTGCCCTAAAGTGAAGAGGATAAGTGCTGCTCTCAGCTGCAAATCAGGAAAAACTCCAGTGACTGCAGTGGAATTACTTTGGATTTGCATCACTGTCACAGAGAAGGACTTGGGTGAGGAACTTAGAAACACTAAGTACACAGGGTGTTATAAGCACCTGCTGTTAAGAAGAGTATTCCATTACTAAAAGCAGATTTTGTAGAGCTTTGTTTGGTAGGCCCTGGACATATTTCTGCAACTCCTATAGCATATTTTTAAAGGGAGGGAAAGAAGATCAGGGAGCTCATCACTGGATGCAATGGTGTTGGATTAGGGTGCTTATCCTACAGGGATTGTGTGGTGCTTTTGCAGGTGGTATGGGCAACTGGATAAACATTCTTCCCATAATGATGAATGCGCTTGTTGGAATGCTCTGGCTCCTAACATATATTAAGAGCCCATAGCAAACTAAAGAGAGAGAATATTTGGATGAGTTGTGCTTCATGAAACTTTGCTGTCCCTATCAGTCCTCCAATATTTTAAAGAGACAGTATTCTACAGCCAGGGAAGGGATTAAACTATTACATTTTGAAATGAACTTGCCAAGATCCTATATCTGTTTCCTTATGTGTGCTAGTGTCCCTTCTGGCTGTAATCAGAACTGTTCCACTGTAGATCATAGGTCTCATACTCCTAACAGCAAATGGGGAATTCTCTATGGACCAAAATGGAGCTGACCTTACCAGTTCCACAGAGTTTTAGGAGACAGATACATAGCTAAAGAGCCTGAGATGTCAGCAGTGTTCATGGAGAAATTCAAGGCTTAGTCTAGATAACAATCACTCTTCCCATAAACATTCTGCTGGGGTACAGTGGCTTGGAACAGCTGGCTCCTCCTGTCCCCAAAAGTTCTGGAATTCTGTCATCTAATGTGATGACTCACAAGAGACTAGAATATTAGTCACTTTACAGGGATACTGAAGGCTTTTACTCCCACTTTCCTGGCCATCTTTCACCAAATCCTGAACCTCCAGCATTGGCTGAGAACAGATCAACAGTGACAGCTACCATAATGCAGTGAGTTCATTTAAGAAATATTGTTTGAAAAGAAAATAGGCATTTTTTCTTTAAAGTTCTAAATGGAAGAACTCTTTTGCAAGGATAAATTGTATTTGTATTTAATAGAAATGTGTGTCTATCTACTGCATGGTATTTCTAGGATGCTGCATTATAGCAGTTAAGCACCATGGATGTTCAAAGAACCATGTTTGTTTGGCTGGATGATTTATGAGTGATAACATACTCCCTATGTCATGTTGATCAGTCTATAGCCTCACTCTACTTGTAGCTTATGTTTCTGTGCATTACACATAGGTGAATCTCACCAGGTCCGGAGGTTAAGTGCCAAAGCCCAGAGATGATATCCCTCCCCGCCCCCACTGAAGTTGATGGCAAAAATTCACACTGACTTTAGTGAAGCCAGGATTCCACCTTATAGATTTTTTCACAACTATCTGAACATGCTGGCTGGATATCTGGAGCGTAGTTCTCACGAAACATGATTTTTTTGAAAAATATGAGATTGAAAAATGAATATATGAGCAAAAAGGCTTGCCTGTCTTTATTTGACTTTTCTAGTTTGCCTATCTCTGATAGTCTTGCACTCCAGTTTACCTGTCTCCTGTGTCTGGTATTTTTACATTACTCAAAGAATGAAGGAAAAATGTAAAATATATAAACAATAACAATAACAGTCAACAGTGTGAATTTTTATACCATCATTCAGATATATGGTCTTACACTGCTTTTTGAACACCAGTCTGTGTGGCCTTATAACCTTTCCCTGTGAGCTGAAGGACAGCATGATATCTAGTGTACGGTTCAAGAATACTGTGGCTGTATTTCTGTGTTGAGTTGTCTGTCAGACCTTGGACATTCCACTTCTCTGTGCCCCAGTTTACTTCTCTGCAAAATGAGGTTAATTATATTTACATCCCACACAAAAAGCACCCAGAGCCATAATTAATTTGGGTCAAATCATTTGAGACCTCTGAATGGAAGGAAGTACAAAAGAATATCTCAGATTTGTAGAATGCCTTCTGCACTATGTGTTTAAACAAGACACTGGGAGAATTTTTTTACTGCTGAAATATAGCACCCAGGTACAGGTCAGAGAAGTTAAGGCACCAAAAGATACTTTGTACATTCCAATTTGCAGGGGAGAGATGGTCAGAGTATAATCACCAAGTTTTGAAATGTTTTGATTTTTGAAGCCGGGCTTACTTGGCTTCAGCAGTGGTCCCAGACGGCAGCAGCAGCCTCCTCTCATCCGGCACATAGATCCAGGAGCTTGCACTCCTAGGAGGAATCTAGCACAGCCCAGTAGCCCAACAGCCCTCCTGGGGATGCGAGCCCCCAGATCTGTGACCTGGATGAGAGGAGGCTGCCTCTGCCACCTGTGACCAGTGCTGGGCATGGGCTGTGCCCTGCACCAGAGAAAATTGCTGCTGCTGCCTGTCCCAGGCAGCAGCAGCAGCCCCCTCTCATCCAGCATGCAGATTCCGGGGCTTGCACCCCCAGGAGGAGTCCGGCACAGCCCAGCAGCCCTCCCAGGGGTGCGAGCCCCTGGATCTGCGCCCCAGATGCAAGGAGGCTGCTGCTGCTACCTGGGAGAGGTGGCAGCAGCAATTTTTTCCAGTGCTGGGCACAGCCAACACCCAGCACCGGTCCCAGGTGGCAGAAGTAGCCTCCTCTCATCTGGGTCACAGATCCGGGGACTTGCATTCCCAGGAGGGCTGCTGGGATGTGCTGGACTCCTCCCGGGGGTGTAAGCCCCCTGATTTGTGCACCAGATAAGAGGAGGCTGTTGTTGCCAGCAAGTGTCAGGAATTGTTTTGAAGAGCTTGAGGAGCAGTTTCCCAGAAACCTCTGCACCTATTTCCTTGAAACATGGCAGACCTCATGCCCTCGGAAGGGGCTACCCTCCCTGCAATTTTCATCCAAATCAGATGAGAAATGACAAAGTTTTAGGCATATTCATGATTCCCCATTATAGCCTATGGGTGAAACAGCGAAACAGTTTCGACGAAACGAAATGGGACAGTGCTTTGAAACAAAACGAAGCAAAATGATTAAATGAACCACTGTCCCAGCAAAACGGATGTCAAAACCAAATGATGGTGTTTCGCACAGCCCTACTTTACATCTCATGTGAAAGACAGCACCTCCAGGAGCCCAGTGTATATCAGTGTTATTTCTCTTCCCTAGTTACATATTGGTTCCACTTTGAAGCCATTCCACCCAGACATTAAAAGTACAAGCCTGTTAAACTAGGCCTAGGAGAAGAATCCAATACATTTACAAGTCACAATAGGAAAAGCAATCCAGGGAGACCTGAAAGAATAAACAACTTAAGGGATCACAGGCAGATGACTCCAGAGTGAAGTCTGCGCCATCTGCTGCAGTGTTAGGATTAAATTGTAGTGATCCTTCCTGCTTTTTCTATACCTACTAGAACTGGCATGGACAGAAGGGCAGAAATACGCATACAAGCAAATTGCACTTACAATACAGTTGAGTCTCATGAAATGGCTACGTAAATATAACCAATAGCTAAGGATTTCGGCTAGCAAATGTCTACTCTCCTAATCTGGTTAGAATAGTCTCCCTGTCTGCATAAACTAAAATCTGCCATTTCCAGCACCTGAGCACTGAGTTCTTTCCAGCTCCCATTTGAACTTGTATGTTGGAACCAAACATTATGCTAATGATCTCCAAGGACCTAGCATTCCTGTTGCTTAGGAACAGAAGTTTCACAGGCTGTGGAAGTAGCATTGAATAGAGTGGCATTGTAGTTGGGTAAATCCTTTCTGCCCCTCCCTTTTTCCCCAACAAGTAATTTCTTGAAATGTTGCCATTTTTTTTGAGGCAGGATTTAGAACTTGCAGGCCTGTGGAAAGCAAATCTGCCCACATTCCTCCTGAACAAGAAGTTTACTTACAAACCTGGAAGCAGGTTAATTCATTATTCAGAGGAGACTAGATAGAAGATGACTGATTGCTGAGGGAGCATGGAAGCTCAGCCAACGCCACTGAAAAGAAGGCAGCTTGTGATGGGGCTGCGGTTGGTGTAAAGTCTCCCTTGGTGTCATCCGGTAAGACTGCATGCAGCACTGCAATCCCTCAGGCTTGTTTAAATGAAACTTTAGTTCTGTTCTCAGCAAGCATCAGTTTATATGTATTTGTGTTGCAGGCTGTTCAACCTGGTTGTTCTGTAGCAATCTAGAAAGTTAAAGGAATTTAAGGGGAACCCTATTTCATGTTTGCTAAATGCAGGATGCAAATTAAGCTAAACCAGCCTGTTAGCAGAGACTCTGTTTTAGAAAGTCAGTAAATTAATCTCTCTCTCAGTAGGTCATATCCTACAACAAAGAAGCAGTAACAGGCTGGAAAGCAGGAAAATGAAAGCCTTCGATGGTTTGCAATGCCTGCCAAGTAGTGCACAAAAGGCATAAAACAAAATATCAGTTGCAACTAGTTTGGCTTTAAAGTGTACCTCTATTTTAGGCATGTCTATACAGCTGATCAAACATGGGAAACAGAACAGAAAGCTGTGTTTTCTCCTGCCTTCTAAACCAGGAGATTTGTGGGAAATGGGTAGCTTAGTATCTGATCCCTTATTTGTGGCAAATCTAAATTGCAATTCATGGAAAGGAAAGATTTATCGAAGGGTTTAATAACTCACTGATTGCTATCTACACAGCACCTCTGCATGTCCAGTTGTATGGATTTGTCCCGCACCCCAAAGAAAGTACCATATCTTGATAGATGCACAGTAAAATTGGCATAGGATGGGAAGGAAAGTTGCTGAAAGTCGGGAAATGTCTGAACAGGAGAGAGTCTGTGGCAGCTAAGGTTAAAAGCGGACCAGAGGTGAAGGCAACCAGGGAATAGAAATTATTTCTGAGAAAAAAGCCTTAGTATAGAAGAGAAGCCACTGCCAGAGGCAGAGAAAGCATGTTTTTTAAGATAGCTTGGGATGGTAGGAAAGATGGCATCTAGACCAAATTATACCTTCTTGGGCACATCTACACACTCATTAAGTGCCATAGTTACCACGCACTGAATTTAGTACTTGGATAACCAAGTATTAAATCAATATGCAGTAATTTGCGCTACTGCACAGTAGCACCAACACATTTTTTTTTAGTGATGCTAACTGCGCAGTAGCCTAATAACACTGCACAGTAGCATACTGATATGGTTTCTGCCTGGCATGCTACTGCACAGTGTTATTAGGCTAATGCGCAGGTAGTATCTCATGTAGATGCACCCCTCTAGCGGGTGGAATACATGCTCATACTCCCTTAGGCCCACGTAAGAGACATCTAAGCTGCAATGTGACATGCTTGGCCCTTATATGGGCTTGTAGAAGATAACAGGAAACAAGGACCCTTTTCCTTGTAACCTTCCTGCTCAAGGACGAACTGCGAGTGCCAAACCAATGCACACAACGTTCTACTCCCACTCCACAGCTCCAGGGGACACAGAGGACACATCTACACAAGACACTTTACCGTACAGTAGACTAATTTACTGCACAGTGGATTTGTCTACACAAAACACTTTACTGCACAGTAGCATAATGTACTGTACAGTAAGCATGCACGTCTACCTGTGCACATACTTACTGCGCAGTAAACCTCATTTATCGCACGTAAATTTGCTACCTACAAATCCTGATCTCCCAGTCCCAGCAAAATGGTCATGGGGCTCGGGCTGGGAGATCCTTATCTCCCAGTGCCAGCTCCGTGGTCATGAGCCGGTCACACAGCTGGCACTGGGAGTTCCCTGCTGGTGAGGGCTGGGGAGCCTGTTCCCTGCCCAGCTCCATGATCATGGATCAACTGACCCCAGCACTCTTTCATGCCCAGGGCAGGGGGTCAGACTCAATGACCTACTGAGGTCCCTTCTGACCCTAACATCTATGAATCCCAGCTGCTACTCAGTCTAATGTAGCACAAAGGACTAGGCAAGGGCTATGACTAATAAAGAGTATTATGAACAGACTTAATTGGAAAGCAGACCTACCCTGCAATGCAGCACCCCCACTCTCAGGCTGTGGTACAATGCTGACTCAGGGGGAACCAAATAGATGATCTACAGTGTTTGTTAAAGGATATTTCTCCCTGTTCCGGATTCATTTTCAGGTTGCAGAGCAAGAATCAAACCCAAGCCCTCCTTTTCCCAGCAAGTGTCAATGACAAACATGCTTTGGAATTTTTATAATTAACAGCTACCACAAAGCTGGGCCCTGCAGTGCCTGAATTTTTAATACCCATGGCTAAAAGGGGCTGTAACTCTTTTATGAAGATCTAAAGAAAACAAGATATGGCTAAACCATCTCTCATTATCTCCAACCACAGCTCTGTGGCTGCTAACTGGTTAATAAAACTGAAGAGACTAGAGAGCTGTTCATCTCATTCCTTTGTCCTTGCCCTCCTGGTGCTGCTGCAGAGTTCTAATGCTCAGTTGGATCAGCAGGCTTCAGGACTGCTGTTTCTCCAAATATGAAACCCAATCACCATGTTACTAGCATGCACCCCTTCAAAAGTATGAACACTTCCTGGGGCCAGATCTTCCCCTAGTAAGTTCACTGCGAGTGTCATGCAGGATGGATGCTGCATTTCAAATGAAGTCATCGTGATCCAGATATATAATAGCCAAAAGCCTAGGATTTTTAAATGTCCCACAAAGTGCTTATCTGAACCTATAGACTCTTAAAGGCCCTTAAATATTTTTATAAGCACAGCATGCAAAGAGGTTTATGAATCTGTTACCATCTGCAGGCAAACAGAGCCAGTTCTTTATCTCAAGCAAAAGTCTCTCGTGCTTTAGCCCCTGAAAGGCACTATGTTCAATCCCTACACCAACAGGGCATTTAATACACTGCACCCCAGAAGATTTAAACTGGGTTAATTCCTCAAGGAACAGCTCTACCTCCTGATTTCTTCCTTAGGCTCCCTCTGGTGTACTGAAGTACATATAGCACTCCTTAATGCCTGCTTGAATTGGTCAACATCAGTTTTATAGCTGCCTGAATAGCTCATTTGTTGGTGTGCTGGCAATTCTAAAAATAAGAAAAACATTTTTGGGGAGGGCCTACTTAGATTTTTTTTTAATTTAAAATTTCAATTGAGTTGAAGAGTCAGAAAAACATTAATTTGGGTCCAATAAAATATTTTTCTTAATCCAGAATGTGTCATTTGAGGGCTTGATATTTTTAATAAGATCAAGAAAATTTGGGGGGAAATCATTTTAATTGAAAAAAGCAAAATATTTATTTCAAAATGCGTGAAAAAATGTTTGATTCTTTTCTGAAATGAAAAGAATCTTGCAAAAATGCAAAAGTCATATTTTTGCATTTTTTAGGTAAATTTACAACAACAAAATCAGGCAATATAAATCAACATTTTTTCAGAGAAGAAATGTTTAACCAAAGAAATTCAGTCAGCTCTACATTAATTGCAAGGAGCCAGGGGACCAGGAATCCCTTCCCCACACTAGTGCCCGAGCAAGAACAGGCAGGGATGGGGGCTTGGCTAGACATGGACACACGGAAGGGGGCAGGGAAGAGGTTTATTCTCTCCCACCCCCTACCCCCGTCCCACTGGCATGGACCTGCATTTTTCCATTGGCTGCTCCAGCAGAGGGGGCCTGGCCAGCCCTCGCAATAGCTTGGAGTGAACTGGCCAGCAATGGGGTTTAATTCCCCGCTCCCTGTCCCACCGGCACAGACCCAAGCCGGAGTCTGCCAGGTGCTCCTGTGGCGAGGGGGCAGGGCCGATGGGACAGCAGCCCCTGCCTTGGTGTTTGGGGAGCGCAGATTAGTTCAACCTAGGCAGATTAGACTAACCTGCAAAGATTGAATCAATTCAGGCTCTGGCTTTTTTAATGTCTGTCCCTAGCCCAAGGCAACAGCACCCTTTTGCTAATCACATACCTACAGAGGCAAGGGAGTAGGGCTGTCTGCCCAGCAAGTGTGCATCTTTTGGAGCTCTATAAGGTACCACCCTGTGCCCGTGACTATGATGAAACAACCCATTCTGTGCTAAAAAGCTCTAAGGACAGTCAATGGGAATATTGTTTCAAATCCTAAAACTCCTGGAAGTTTGTTGTTTGAATCTGTCAGAAGCACTAAGCTAGAACTTGCAGGTCAGACCTGCTCCTAGAGTCACCTGTGCAAGCTCAGGGAATTCAGTAAACAGCTGTCATGGAGAGCAGCCTCAAGCCCTCTAAATCCTCTTTTCTGGGCACCCACCACTTGAAACCCTTTCCAGGGGATCCTGCAACATGGCTTCAGAACTGGTGAAATGCACTGAGAGTGAGACTAAAGCCTTGCATTGTTTCCAGAACTTCCTGGAGGGTCGGTCTCATTTCAGAGGACCAAGGAGGAGGGGGGCCTGGTGCCAATACCCTGCCTCTGAATTGTTTTGGGCTACAGTATGTAATTGAAAGGAGCTGAAATGCCTTATCTCCAGACTGAGCTCCCCCTTCGTGTACTTGCACATGATTAATGAGTAGCCAAAAAGCCTGAAGGGTTTGTAATGAAGCCTTTCTAATGGAGAAGTGTATTGTAGACAAATCCATATTGCTTCCCAAACAATCATTTATCAAAGCTGTGATTTGACTCTTTACAATTAAATGCCAGAGCACCAGGATCAGCTAGAAATTAGCCAGCTGTAACCTGTGCTCCTCGCATCTCCCTGGCAGCTTCTCTTGCTGTCAGTCATTTCCAGTGAGTTAGTCTATTTCCTTTACCACTTGTCCCTATTATTAGTTGTCTTTGATGACCTAGGCTACTAAAGACGTCCTCATGCTTGGGAACCCTGAGAAAACAATGTTTTATCATCACAATAGGCCTCAACTCAGCAATTCACTAAAGCACATGCTTAACTTTAAGCATGTATGTCTCATTGTCAATTACTATGGACTGGATTTTCAGCAGAGTTCAACATATTTCTGACAGGCTGTATTTTCCTTCTGAGCGTTTTAAACTCACATTGTCACCAGGGCATCTGGGTCACAAGGTATTTTGAGAATCTGACTGTAGGTCGCAGCGGGAGCTGCTGAAGGCTTCCACTGACTTCAGTGGGTTTTGGACCAGGTGATTGGACCCAAGAGATTTATATACTTTTATGTGGCCCTTCTGTAGCATCTATTTCTATGCAGTTCTGATGTCTGGTTTAAAAAAAGATGAAGAAAAACTGGAGAAGGCATAGGAAAGAAACTAAAAAAAAAGAAGATTCAAGGGCTGGAAGACATGCCATGCAGAGAGCCTAAGAACTCAGTCTGTTGAGCTCATGAAAAAAGAGTGAGAGGTGACTTGATTATAGTGTATAAGTACCTTCATTAGGAGAAAGTACTGAATACTGAATGATTATTTAATCTGGAGGAGCAAGTCATAACAAGAAGAAAGTCATAATAAGATGAAGGGGCAGAAAGTTAAAGACAGACTAATTCAAATGAGAAATAAAGCATGGCTTTTTAAGGCTCCTGACAGGCATTGATTTCATTATACTATCATGATCAAACAATTTTTTTCCTGGATCCTGAAACCGGCACGTCCTTCCACGTCACGTGTATGGCAGAATGTGCGATTTTTGAGAACAAAGGTAACATTTGTCAGATGCCACTCATGTGCCAGGTGGGTAGGGAGGCCCAGCATCTGGGACTCAGTCCCCAGTGCTGGACTTCTTGCCTGTGTGGATGTTGTAAGGACACTGCAGGAAGTGCAGTATTGGGACCAGTCCCTGATGCTGTGATTCCCATGGCACCCTTTCAGCTTGCTGGCATGCAGAGAACCCATCAATTAATAGGCTTCCCATGTCCTAGCACCTAAAGCTCTTCAATCCCCAGCTGCCAGTGCTGTGGACTGGCTGCATGGATGGCTGCAGACTGGAGATGTCCCCAGGCCACCCTACACCAGCTGATGAGCATAAAGACCTGCCATGCAGCCAGCATCAGGCTGCATGGCTTGGCTTTACCTTGACACACATTCAATTTAAGGCATGATGGAAACTAGACATAAAAATGTTCTGCATATTCTGATACTGAATGAAAGTTACTGTGACTGGTTTTTCATTTTTGTCATGCCATTAATTGTTTAAATGTGTGGCAGGGTTACTCTTTATGGTGTGATTAATACATTAATCACATTATAAATGTAATGTCTGCTAAGGCCCTAAAAAGCAGTGATTAATATTAGAAAAAGCTGCCAAGGGCAGTGGTGGACTTCTCATCTCCGTATGTCCACACATCGAGTTTGGATGCCTGTCTGGAAGGTAGCAGGGGTTTAGGTTGTAGCCGTGTTGGTCTAAGGATATAGGCAGACAAGGTTCCTTGGGTGAATTCGATATCTTTTATTAGACCAACCCAAATAGTTGGAGAATGTCTGGAAGGTATGCTTTAGTCAAACATAGTTTTGGGCTCAGCGCAGCAGTAAACAGGCAAAATGTAACAGCATTGGTAATATCCAGGGAATCAGTTCAGACAGTCTAATGGCTTCTTCTGACCTTAAAATCTATGCATTTCTGAAGCTTCCTGCAGATGACCCCAAACCATTTTTGTTTTAACACATTAAGTCAAACTGTGCTTAGACTGACATCTGCTGTAACACTATTAAAGTCAAAGGAAATTATAATATGTAGATGAGCTGGCTTTAGCCCTTGTATTGTGTTTATTTTATCATTGGCTAAGTGCAGATATTCCAGGTGGTTAGGGGGAGGTTAAATCAGGTTAAAAATAGCCACCCAATCTAACTTAGGTTGTCCAGATGCCGACCTTACACTTAGACCCAGTCTTGGTGATTGGAAATCAATCTAACACTGTAACAGTACAGAAGGTCATGCACATAGACTGGTCTAAAATGGTGGAACCCAGTTTAAAATAGACCTGGATCGATGTACACTCAAACTTAATTGCTTTAGTTTAAACCGGTACATTGAACTTCAGTACAGTTACCTGCACAGACCCAGGGCTGGGAAAGCCCAGGTACTGGCCCCAGTCCCATGGTGACACTTTTT
>NW_005842499.1:31926-32397 GCF_000455745.1 Alligator sinensis | reverse complement strand
CCCCACTCCTCACCCCGCTCCCTTGGGCCAACCAGACCCTCCCCCCGAACCCTCTTTCCCACAAGCTGCTCCAGGTGCCAGTTTTATCAGTGTTTGCCGAAGTAAGTATCAGTTGGGGGAGGGGTGAGAGAGATGGGGATGTAGGCTCACCAGGGGGAGTCAGGGGCTAAAAATAGCCCCTGGGCCCCCTCCATCCCCCTCCCAGACCCCTCAAGTCTCCCCTGATTCCAGAAAACTCTCCCAGACCCCACCAACCACCTGCAGTTCCCACCTGCCTCCCCAAATCCTCCTGCAGATGCTGCCTGCCCCCTGATCCCTCCCACGGATGCCAACTGCACCCCCAGCACCCCCATGGATGCTGCCTACCCCCAATCCACACAGACACCACCTGCCCCCTGATCCCCCTGTGGATGCTACTTGCCCCCCGATCACTCCCATAGATGTCGCCTGCCCCCGGATCCCTTCACAGAC
>NW_005842499.1:24034-31779 GCF_000455745.1 Alligator sinensis | reverse complement strand
CTGCTTTCCCCCCTGATTGCTTTCGCAGATGCTGCTTGCATCCCTGTTCCCCCTGCCGCCACTGCCTGCCCCCTAGTCCCTGCATGGACTCCACCTGCCCCCCATTCCCTCCCACGGATGCTGGTTGCCCCTCTGATCCATCTGTGGACACTGCCTGGCTCCCCAATCCCCCTGTGGCTGCCACCTGTTACCACATCACTCCTATGGATGCTGCCTGCACCCTTGATCCCTCCGACAGATGCTGCCTGAACTCCCGATCTCCTAGTGATCCCCCAATCACTCCAGCAGATCCCACTTGTCCCCCATTCCCACCATGGACTCCCAATCCTCCCTCTGAGCCTGCTTGTCTCCCTTGATCACAGCAATCCCCCCCCCACACTATCCCCCTTCCCGACTTACCTTAGATCAGTGTGGCCATTTTAAATGTGATCTAACTTCCCCAAACGTGTGTATTTATCCACAGACTAAGGCCCCAATTTAGCAAATCTCTTGAGCTTTGTGCTTAAATATATTTAAATACTAGGGATGAAATCCTCATCCCACTGTACAGTGCATGTAACTACAGTACTCCAGAGGAAAGGAAAACTCTTCTATACCTGCTCTTTAGGCCACTGCTTTTCAAAATGAGTATGTAGCAATTTGCCAAAGGATAGGTGTCTACATTTTCATAATGGTTGTGCCATTACTCATAATGTACAATGAGTAATGGCACTGCTGCATGTTGACATTCGTTTTGATACTTTTCCTAAGATATGAACATTCAGAGACATGTTGGGTATAGAGGGTGTAAACAGAAATATTTTGCAGTAAAAGGGGTACGTGGCCAAAAAAATTATGAAAACCACTACTCTGGATGACACAGAGCATCTCATGTAACTAGTGTTATTCTGGTTGGTGTGCTTCATTCAGTCAAGCAAATGTACCCTGGAGACCAGAACAAGACCTACAATTTCTGTCTGGCTTTCAAATGGCCAATGGATGGCAATATGTCATTCAGTACTAGAATAAATTGGATTCAATGAACAGCTGAAAAATCCTCATTCTTAAAGTCCTTTAGTGCCCTAATCTAGTGTTGAACAACTTCTCCCAAGGTGAGTCTCCTTTCCTCTGTGATCTAGCTGTGACCCCTCTTTTTATACATAAGAGTTGGGCAGGGTAGTCGCAACCCCCTGATATCTATTTGTGACGCTTTTTTAGGTGAGGAGGAGGTAACGATGCCTGAGTTGAGAACTCCTGACTTAGGGAAAATGTTGAGAGTTGCAAAGAATCTAGCAGTCATTGGTTAATTTCTAAAGAGGTCACTTTCTGTTCCAAATTAGGGATTACCAGAAAGCCAGCCTCAACAGATTCTCTTTGGGCTTCTCCATTAGAATATTCAACAGTCTTTTCTCTCCTCACGGGAAAATGGCCAAGGGGAAGGCAAAAGGTCCCAAAGGAAAAAAAATCACCTTGAAGGTTGCCAAAAATTCCATCAAGATCACATTTGACGGAAGACGCCGCCTTGACTTGAGCAAGATGGGCATCACAACCTTCCCCAAGTGCATCCTCAAGCTGGCTGATGTAGATGAGCTGGACCTGAGCAGGAACATGCTCAAGAAAATCCCTGACAGTATCGAGAAGTTCCAGAACCTGCGCTGGCTGGACTTGCACAGCAATCAGATCGAGAAGCTGCCAGAGACAATAGGCATGCTCCAGAACCTCAGCTACCTGAATGTCTCCAATAACAAGCTGACCTCCAAGAACTTGCCAGTAGAACTGAGCCAGTTAAAGAACCTCCGCTCCCTCAACCTTGGCCTTAATCAGATCGACAACATCCCCACCACACTAGGGGCCCTGAAGGAGCTACACGAAGTGGGGCTCTTTGACAATTACTTGACAGCCATCCCAAACAGTGTGGCAAAGCTCCCAAAACTTAAGAAGCTGAATGTGAAAAGAAACCCCTTTCCCACACCAACAGATGAAGAATTGTTTGTCGACACCATCAAGCGCATTGAATCACTTTACTTAGTGGATGAGAAAGACTTGTGCCATCCCTGCTTGAAGAAGTGTCAGGATGAGAGGGACAAGCTGAATAAGCTGAAGAGCAGAGTGCCTAGCTCCCTACGAAAGCCAAACTTTTCTTCCCTCATGACACCCAACTCTACAGCAAAGGAAAACCAAGCGGAGTGGAGATGAGGAGGCAGCATCCCACAGGCCGCACTAAACCTGTGATGTCACACACAGTCTGGCCAGCCCAAACCAATAAACAGGTCTACTCTTATGTGCCTTGCAGTTCTTTTCATTTAAAAACTGACTGGTGTTAGGAGCCATGGTTCTAGTGGTTCTATAACAGCACTAGATGTGCCCAAAATGGGTCCAAAGAAAAAGAAACAGAAGAACAGAGTAAAATTTGTCACACCACTAAAAAGCTACCAGTTTTATATAAGACTCTGTGTAGAGAGTTCTTAGCTTTTCAATTTTAAGAGGGTAAAGTAAGGTCTTTCAGGCTCCAGACAATTCTACTCTGTCTTGGACAAGGACTGTGTATGTGTAAGCAGGTTATCTACCCTGCTGTCCTAGAGGGGCAAGTCAGCTCCAGGTTCAGGTTCACAGACTACTTTTTTCTACATGGAGCAATCTTGTCTCCACAACAAACAAAAGAACCAACCAACCAACCAAAACCAAAACCCTCTGTCTTATTTCAGGCATCAGGAGAGGGACAATTTTAACTCTGGGCTTTTCCCCAGCACAGCAGCCTGCCCTCCTGTCCTCCAGCACTCCCCCAAGGGAGTTCTTAAGCCTTCTTATGGCTCCACTCTCAGTAGCAGGTTATGAGTGCCAGCTGGTCCACAGCATCTCAGCAAGACAGACAGCTGATCGGCTGCAGTTAGGTTCCAGGCCCTTGAGGGCTGAGCACTTCCTTACACATCCTCCTACTCAAGAGCGGAACCTGAGAAACACTCTTCCAAGTCTAGGCTGCCCGCTTCTTGGGAGAGGAAACTGGCTTTGCATGCACTTTTACAGCATGGTGGCAGGCAGAAAATGCATATAGTTGCTGGGACAGATACCACTGTGTCAACCTGGGGTTTGCCTCCTATGTGTCATGAAGTCACAAGAGTGAGGCATGGTCAATGACGATGATGAGGGGAGCCCCTCTGGAGGCATTTAGCTGGGTTGGTTGTAAACATGCCAATCTGAGTGAATGCAGTGCTGCTTTCATCCCCTGGATGTGGTTGTCCCTGCTGCTAGTGATTATTACCACATCATCCAGATACATAGCTGCATATGCCCAATGTGGACAGAGTTAATTGAACACTGGAAGGTGGCAAGGGCCCTGTGGAGTCTAAAAGGCAAAATCTGCAACTGATAAATTCCCCTCTAACTCCTGCTTGGCTGGACTGGGATCAATCAAATTCATCTCAACCTTCCAAGCCAACCATAACAGTTTGGTCATTGAGCTCCAATGCTGACCTATCCATTAGACAGGTCAGGTGTTGGGCCACAGTGGTGAATATCCTAACTTATTTCTCCCCAGTAGTTAGGTTCACGTTGGTTGTAGGTACTGTCTGATATTTGCAACACGTAGACATGTTGCACCCTTTGCAGTTCCTCAGGGTCCACAAACCATTCATGTGTAAAGGTCTGTCCAGATCCTAAGTCTACCAGACTCATCACCTATCTTAATTGACACCACATAACTCTTCAGATCTGGGCATTCCCTTGATGCCCCTGATATTTAAGCTTGGACATACTCATAGTCCATTTGGAGAAGTCCCTGTACTGATGGTCCTCCTGACCATATTTAAAACAAGTCAAGTAACCACTCCATTTTACTGTGAGGCTGCTAGCCTGCTCCAAGTTTCCCTCTTTACCCCAGACAATCCTTCAAGGGCAGTCCACTGAACCATAGTCTTGAAGGAAATCAAGATAGGGACTCAGATAGTGGTGTCCTAAGAAAAGTTCCTTTTTGTTGCAGGTGGTCTCTTCCATGGTCCCAGTCTCCTAAAACTTAGGCCCTGCTGGGCTTCCAGGGAATTCTTACAGTCCAAGTCCACCTCCATAGCAGTGACCTCAGCATGGACCGGAAGTGTTCTAAAGCCACCAGCTCCACTATTTCTGAGGTTGAACTTTACCCAGGTTTTAACCAGCAGGTGCAGAACTCTTTCAATCTTTGGACAACAGCTCAGGGCTGAGAGTCAGAATTAAATGTCTCCTGTTTAAATCTGCACCAATGTGCCTCATCCATTAAACAGGAGTCCAAAATAACAGCCTTAAGAGTCTTACAGTCCTGGGCTGAAGCAGCCCCAAGGCTCCAGTAGACTGCCTAAGCCTCCCTGGTTAAAAAAAGGAACTATTTCAAGAGCCCAGAATTCCTGTGGCCACTGGTAGACCTTGGCCACTTGCTCAAAATTCTCAAAGCAGGCCTCTAGGCCATCTGCCAGCCCCGTCTTCATAAGTACCCCACCGTCCTCCATTTGAAAACAGGGTGACACACCAACTACGTGAGAGTCTTCTCGTGCTCCAAGAGATGCTGCATAAACTGATGCTGTTCCTCCTCTCACTGGCACTGCTGCCTCTAGAGCTGTAGCTGTTGGCATAGCTGCTGCTATTACAGGTCTTCTAGCCATTTTAAGTTTCTGACTCCATGGTTCTAGGTAAGTGTACAATGCCCAATTTCTCCACCACATCTAAGCAGGTCACGTACACTGCTGACTAAGGCAAGCCAGCTCCAGTTTCAGGTTCTCAGGCCAGTTTATTCTACATGGAGCAATTTTTTATTCTATGCAATAAACAGAACAAATAAACAAACAAGGAAGCAAACTACCAAACCCTCTGTCTTACTTCAGACAACAGGAAAAGGGCATTTTTTTTAACTCTGGGCTTCTCACCAGCACAGCAGCCTGCCTTCTTTTCCTCTACCATTCCCTCCAGGAGTTCTTAAGCCTCCTAGTGTTTATTGTTCCAGCTGGCTACTAGTCTCCCAGCCAGGCAGACTACTATCCACTGATCAGCTGCAGCTAGGTTAGAGACTCTTAAGCTAAGGACAGAAATTACACATAAACTTGTATAATCAATCAGAAAGCAGTTCACTTCTATAACACAACAGAAGTTCAGTAAACATAAACTGCTTTCAAACTAGGTAAAACCAGTTTTAAGATAAACCTGGATGGATGTAGTATCAGACTTAACTGATTTAGGTTATATCAATTTATTGAACTTCTGTCCCAGATCCCCTCCAGATTCAAGTTAACTCAAAGTCCCCCGGAATCCCAGGATGCTTTGCACCTCCCCTGCAACCCCCACCCCCCTTACAGAGTGGTCTGCTTAGCCTTGGCCCAAGCTGCCTGCCACAGCCCACCAGGGAGCTGTAGCATCCCTGGCTTCTGGCCCAAGCCGCTGCAGGCATGTGACTGCATTTCCGGAATCAAAAGTGAATGTCTCTCCACTTGCTTATCAGTTCAATCTGTGCAGCTTAACAGGAGTGATGCATAGGGGGTGCACCCCCTGCAAAAAGGCACTGCTAGTCAGTGGCATTTGTGGGTGGTCCACGATCACCCCTGGCCACCACTGCCGCTGGCACCTTCAGGTGGTTGCCAACCCCTGGTTGGCGCTTGCCGCCCACCCGCCCCTCCAACCTGCTACTGACAGTGCCTGCAGCATCTGCAGGAGCTCCCCCGCTTACTGCCGCCATGCTCCCACCATCACTGCCGTGCTCCCGAGGCCGCCAGCGCATCCATACCCCCGCAGCTGCTGGGGGCATGTGCCATTCATGCATGCAGCTGAAATTAACCTGTGAAGATTGAATCAATTCAATCTCGCATTTTTTGACTGTCTGTACTTAGCCTTGAGAGCTAAGCACATCCTTACAGAATCACTGAGGGAAAAATTGGAGTGGGCAAGATTGTCAGGTAAAAGCCGCATCAGCAATCTGTGTTTCTGCTGCATATTATGGCCCCTTGGACTTTAAGGTTGAAAGAGACAGGCATATTTGATTTGCAAAAAAAGATGATTAAGAGGGAATGTGATAGCAGTATTCAAATACATGAAGGGCTGCCATAAGAAGAGGAAGAAAATCTATTTTCCCTGTTACAGAAAGGAGGACACATGCCATGTGCTTGAAGTTGCAGCAAAGTTTATATTGGATACCAGGAAAAATTTCTTCACTATTAGACTAGTGAGGCAGTGGAACAGACTGCCCAGGAAAGTTGTGGAATCTCCATCTTTGGAGGTTTTCAAGAAGAACCTGAATAAACATTGGTCAGGGATGATGTAGGATTAGCTATGCCTGGAATGTGCTGTAAAGTATAACAGTTGGAACCAAGCAGTGTCCCTCAATCTTCCCCTCCACACACAGATTAGTGGGAGATAATGAAAGAGTTCTACAGTCAAAAGCCCATAGATATTAGAAAGGACCATGCTCAGCAGCAGGAGAATGAAGCATAGCTCCACAACTTGTTCAGTTATGAAAAAAAGATTAAAAGAGCTGGGGTAAATTTATGGAGGGATACAGAAAGCGGAATTCTGGCTGTCCAGTTAGAGGGTGCGATGTATGAAATTATGCTTGCTGTTACCAAGCTGTAGAGCACAATGGTGGGTGTTTCACTCTTCCCATACAATATCCCTTGTAGTTCTACGACAAGGTTGATTGTTTCATTTTAGAAATAGGTTAGACAAGCACTTGTATAGGATGATTTGGATGGGGATGATCTAATCCAATCCACCACTTGAGGCAGGATGACCTCTGGAGATCCCTTTCAGCCCTACTTTTCTATTCTGATTCCTATGGCTGGTAAATCTAGCCTCTGAGGGAGCCTTTCTGACTCCCAAGTGGTGCCAACATGTGGGGAGATTAAGTTAAACTCATAAGGCATTTTTACACATGCTGCAGGACATGGCACTGGATGCTTTAATTAGTGAGCCACACTAATAAAAAGTGCCTGCACATCATGTGAATCAGCATCACCACATATCCCCACGCTGAAAAAATGGAGGTGGGGCACTTTGAACTAAAGCTCATTGAATATGTTTTATTTTTCACAGTGCACTGCCGCCATTTTTTTAGCGCAGACACACGCAGCAATGCTGATACATGTGACATGGAAGGCTGCTGAAGCACATCAATGTTTGTGCTCCAACAGACTACATGTGTATAGGAGCCCACAGAATTCTTGGTCCTCCAGTCCAAAGAGTACAGCAGAAGATAGGGTAAGAGGGATTTAGTAAAGGATGGGGTTTCAGGTGAGTAGGATTAGTCCCTATAACCTTTTGCCTAGGCAGTCGGAATCTGGTGTGTCTCAGCCCATTAGGAGTGTGCAAAGCAGGCCCTATTCTATTCAGGTTCAGATTCAGCCTGAATCAGGGACAGTGATTTAATTTGTTGATTAGGATCACTGTCCCTGATTCAGTTTGGTTGAATCCAAATCTGAAGATTCGATGCTGATTCAGAGAATCAGTGATTTGGGCATAGACACAGCTTTAAATGTCTTTTCTACACACCTTGAAGTAGCAGGCACGGCTCATGATCGCTGTGATGCTGGGGTGCATGGAGCAACCCACAGGATTGCAGGGGGGCCCTCCATGTGCTCAGCGGCAAGCCCAGAAGTGGACTAGAAGTACTTCCGGTCCACCTTCAGGTTTGCCGGGGAGCATGCTGGGGGTCCCCCCGCACTTCCCTGGCTTAGTGATTGGCCGCAGGGAGACCCTGGGTGCCCCCCCCAACCCAGGAGGCAACAGTCACCGAGCCGGGGGGGGGGGGCACGGGGGGG
>NW_005842499.1:0-24003 GCF_000455745.1 Alligator sinensis | reverse complement strand
CGCCCCACAGCGCACTCCCCGGTGGACCCAGAAGTGGACTGGAAGTGCTTCTGGTCCACTTCCGGGTCTGCTGCCAAGCACGCTGGGGAGCCCCCCATGCTCCAGTGGGACACTCCATGTGTCCCAGCACTGTGGCATTCACAAGCCCCTACTACCTAGAGCTATGTAGAAAAAACATTTAAAGCTGTGTCTGTGTCCAAATCTTTCCGAATCTCTCCGAATCAATTCAGAGGGTTACGATTCGATTCAGAGAGATTGAAGGGTCCTCTCATCAATTCGGATTCGGAGATTCAGCCACCGAATCAGGCCGAATCTCCGCTGAATCGAATCAGGGACCAAAGCTTCACGTAGCCCTACAGTCCATGCTACAATACAGTCCAGAGTTATGCAAGCTATACCAGAGTCCCTATGCCTGCTGCTCAGAGGGGACAATGAAGGCAAGGTTCTCCCTCTCCAGGGGAGGAAATTCCAGGCTGATCCTTAGGGGAATTAAAAATCCCTACCAAAATGTGCTTTTGAGATTCAAGAACAGATGCATTAACTCCTGTTGCCCTGGGCTCCTTAATTTCTGTAAAGGTTAGTCAAACCTCTAACACTAACCTCCCTTCCACCCAAAGTTCAGACCTGATCCAGGCTGGCTAGGAAAATTAATGACTAGATAAACAAGCAATCAATCTATCCTAATCTCCTGAGCTGTTTCTCTTTCCTCTAAGCTGTTTAATTCTCCTCAGAAATTCAGTACAGAGCAGAGTGTGCTGCTCCACACTGAGCCTAGGACCTTCTTTGTCTTTCTTAGAGGTCCATATTACTCCACTGACAAAACCTAGATTGCCCTGACCCTCCTGGTATAAATGTTCTGGTCCCTCTCTCAAGTTGCCCTCTTATTCTCTGGAGCTGTAGCTTTCATTACCTGTTCTGACACTGAAGGAAATCTAACACAATATGTGACCAAGTGTAACCGATGCAGACACCTAGGAGCTTGCAGAGAGCCTGACATAACAGCTCAGAGAGCCATGACCCATGAATCACAATTGCCTGTTGATTCTGATACCTAACGTTGACTAATTTAGGACAGCCCCTCCCCACAAAGACACCCATATCCACTGTTCTAAACTAGCTTCCTTTACCTGTCCAGGAGCAGCTCATGGCATGGCCTCTAAAGCTCTGCATGATCTGGAACCCAACGGTCTGAGTTTCTGGGCAGAGGCGAACCAGGAAATAATGGAAATAGTGTGGAAAGCCATTCCTGTTAGAATTCATGCCCAAGTAATTTGGTGAATTTAGGGAAGCTTTCAAACTCTTAATGTTTGTCCTTGAACATCCAGCTCAAGAGAAATTCTAAGTGTGCTAGTAATTTGTGTTTAGCACAGATAACCCAGTCATATCACCATGTTTAGAAACAAACTCCCTTCCCTTACAGGGGTGTAAGTGAGGGGCAGTAAGTGGGGATAACAATTATGAAGTTGTTATAATCTGTACCAAATCAACAGTGTGCGGTAGGTACATCTGTCACTGTCTGCTGAAACAGCCCAGTAAATAGGCCATTACACAGAACCTTTATGGATTAGTTTTCTAACCTCACGTCTGTTCAACAGTCTTTCCCATGCTGTCTATAAAGAATTTACCAATATAATCATATTAAGTAGATAATCAGTATTAATTAACTATTGATAACCAGCTACTTAATACATTCCTCATGCCTTGATAGTGAGGCTATTTTATGGTTATAATGTCTTTGAGTACACAAAAGGAGGACAAAATTACATAGCTTTCTAGTGGTTTTTGTTAGAGTACAATTCTCTCCCAAATTAAATCTGCTGATTACAAAGATCAGATGTTAGGGGAGTTCCCAGTTTCTTACCTTATATTCAGGGACTCTTCTGTTATTCCTTTTGCCTTCAAAACAGATTGGAATGAACAAAACCTAAAACAACAGAGAAAAAAGAAATCTTTTTGATCCTTAAAAAGGTCATCGCCAATAACAATAATAATATAAGTTTCTATAGTACCTTTTGTCCTGAAGGGTGGTGATAAAGCATTTTATGAATGGAGGCCTGCCCCTATTCAAGACACCACTTCAAGTCACTGGGACACTTAGCCTGTGGCTAAGGTCAAGTATACATTTATGTGCAATGACAGCTGAAGAATAACTTCAGCAAGTGCTTTCCTGAATTGGGGCCTCAAAATGATGTACAACTAACAAAGATAGGAACCACTTTGCCCATAACTAAAAAGCAGCTACTTTTTGGTGGGGGGATGTGGCTGCTGATTAGCTGTAAATGGCAAAAAGAGCAGGAGCTTAGGAGAAGTTTATCTTGTCTAATTGAAACCACATTTACATTTTGATTTTAAAAAGTGGGACAAATCTGTATTTGTTATTTAGGCCAGGGTCCATCTATATCTATCCATAGACAGTCTGAAGAGACCATTATCATCATCTAGAATAATAACCAGTCTAAGGTTATAAAATTTCACCTAGCAATTCTGTAGCATGAAGATTTGTTTTGGTGAGGACAGTAGTGAGATTAATCCCAGTGCAACTGCTGGAACTGCAGTTTGGTGAAGACAGGATGATTAAATTAAACTGACTACTAGAGAACAGTGTGCAAATTATCCACTTTATAGTCTAACTTCAGGAAAGGGAAAATGTCATGTACACAAGGCAATAAGAGGGTAAAAACTCTCCTTCCTAGACAAAAATTCTACTTCTTAAAGTCTGTTAGCTCTGTTTATGCTAGAGAAAATCAAGGTCTGAGAGCCAAAAAGATCTTATTCTTAAAGCATCATGCCACCTCAAATATTGATGGTAAATATATATACATACATACATACATACATACATATATATGCTCAAAAAAATTATAGCTCAACAAGGGGAAAAAAAATCACACCGACTGTGAGTAATTATGTCTTTCTTGCTAAAGGGAAGCTGTTTGAAGAGGAATGATATGCAGTTTTAGAATAAATGATGGCACTGTTTGGGAGATGTATGCACACAGGAAGGACTGGCTGCACAACAGTAATAAATTCCCAGCTGCTGGATCCCGAGTGCCATGTTAAAGAAGGAACTACCTCTTGAAGACAAGGATTTCATCAAATAAAAAACAAGCTGATCCATTAAAAAATATCACCCACAAAATCTTTGCCTCTCACATTCTGTGGACTATCACAGGTACAACATCACTCAATACTACCTCTTAAAGACTTTATTCCTGTCACTGTCATGGAAGATGAGAAACTTGGAGTAGCCATTTTTGAAGAATATTTCTAAGGCGATCTCCTGTAAGAACAAACAATTGGCAAGGTGAAGATTTGTATAGCAAATGCTGGACATTTAACTGATGGGTAAATTTGGCACGGGGAGAGAAGGGTCATTAAAAACCTTTTTGCAATGAAAACATGCCTCTTGCCAAAGTTAGAATTAGACTGAAAAGAAATCTTATCACATACCTCTGTCAGAGTAGGGGAAATTTAGTCCATCATTTAGTGAATATTTTATATGATTAACTAAATACTCTCCTCTTATTATGTTGGCAATTTGTCTATAACCTATTATTTATACTGGGATGAACTACCTCATTTTTTCCAGTCATTCTTCAAAGAGCATCATTTTTACTTGTTATCTGTATTTTGGCTATACCCTGGAGACCCAGTTATAGACCAGGACCCCACCGTGCTAGGTGCTGAAGAAGCACAGAATAAAAACTGGCCACTACCCAAAAAGATGCCAATTGAAGATGTGAAGCAAAAGAAATACCAAAATTGTAGTAAACAATTTGCAACATTTAGTCTAGAATTTTGCACATAATGGACCTTCAATTTAATAGCTGAATGAGGTTGGGGGGTTTCATTCTGGGTTAACCCAAAAATAATTTTTAAGCATTTTTCCTGTAGAAAATAATTTATTTTGGGTCAAATCAAACATTTTGATTCATACTTTTTTTTTAAGTCAATTTTAAAATAAAGGGCTGGACTCACAAAGTGGACCTAAGTGTTATTTGGCAAGTTGGGAAAATAGAAACAGTTGCTCTGTTTTATAGCACTTACCCAGAACAGGGATGATCCAGGTTCAACATTCCTTTCTCATGGCCCTGTGAATGACTGAAACTTGGATCTCTCATCTGTTAAGAATGTGCCCTAACCACTGGACTATACAGTACTCTGCATTAAATCTCTGCTATTGAAACTGTTCCAATTTGTAGAAGTAATTAAACAGCTATTGAAGCAAGGACTGGAATCTGGATGTCCCTCTCACAGCTGAGTGCCTGAAGATAAAGAGACTGTCTCCCCCTGCTTGGTTTAATGAATCTAAGTGTCCTTGTGATTTTAGCCCAAAAAAGAAAAACATTCCACTTTGGAAATACCAACATGAACTGTTCACACATTTCCAAAATAGGCTTTAAATCTTTTTAACTGAAGCTATATGCTGAATTTGTCAAAGGAGCTGCATCCTTCATCAAATAAATGACTCATCTTTTTTTCTTTTTTGTACGAGTCTAATTAGCTTCCATCGCCCTGCAAAGGCCTGGTCCAACATTCTCTAAGAGGCTCTGTCACAGCTCCAGATGGGATTGTTTGTGATTCTCATTGCAAGAACACTAAAGACTAAGTGGGCACCCTTGATGTAACTCTATGGCAGACAATTATCCTGAGAGTGCAAGGGGAAAAAGACTGCATACATTGTTTCTTTGGGCCTGATCCAATCAATGACTACTAAAGTCTATACGGTCCAGGCATAATTGAAAATCAGCCCACATATTTGGGAGTTTTAACTGAATTCAGGAGAGTCCATTTCTCAACATTTTGTCCCAATAGTATGGAATTCTTTCCATTAACAATTCTTTCATGGAAATATCAATATGATTCCCAGGGAACCAAGCACCTCAGTAAGGATGCCAAAACAGGGGTGGGACTGTGACTGCTAGTAAAGGGCTGAGGGAAGAAATCCAAGATCCTGAAGATCTTACAGTACAAAAAATTCCTAGCCATATTTTATCACAGAGCTTGTGGCTCTCGTACCAACAGCATGGTTTATCAATTCCTACCTGCAGAAGAAAGCGTAGAGGGTGTATCTCCTTAATGTCACTGTATGAATAACGAGTGCATGCCTGACCTCCCAGGGTCTGATCTTTGTGGCACAAGCTGAAAATAAATGGATCGCTGATGCTGAAAGAGAGAACAACCAGAAACGTGTTTGAAAAGGACAAAGAGTAACTAGCTCTTTGTCACCTCTATAATAGCACAGAGGAGAGCTCCAGCCTTTAGCCTATGAACAGCCACCACCACATACTCCAGGAACATCCTTTGTGAACCTATAAGCAGTTTTATGTGCATTTCTACAAGGCCTTGTAGAAAGCATATCAGAAACACCAGTAGGTCAGTGACAGCAGCCAGAGCACTCCGTGTTTCAAACTACTGCAGGTAATTTTGTCCTGGACCCTGAAATAAACAGGAAGCTGGTGCAGTCTGAGGGTGAAATTAATGTGATCAGGCCTCGCAGTGCATGCACACAGGCTGGCAGCAGCACTCTGCACAGGTAAAAGTCCCAAAGACACTGACATGGGGAAGGCACGGAGAAAAGGGCTGCATCCATGAGGGCAGGAGAACATGAAGGTCTGGATGAAGTACGGCCATAGCCAGGGCACGTTGCTGAGTGTAAAGGGCAAAGTGTGATATCGTAAATCCCAATTTGCAGCATTTTATTCCTCAAATAGTCCCATTGGTGACAAAGGCGAGGTACCATGAGGCAAGCCAACGTATGAAATTAAAGCACATTAGTTGCTATGTGATAATTACTTGTGTACATGCTTTTCCCTATGATAAATGTAAGGCAGCCTACCCTATCTTCACGAAGAAGCAACTATCTTGCATTTGCCATGGGGTAAGAGAACAACATGAACACCCAAAGCTGCCCCATGGTAATCTGCTTGTTTGCCTATTCCCTGACTTCTATGGGGCCTCTCTTATTACTTAGTGAGCACATTTACACATGTGATTATCATGCAGAAATAAACTTCAGAGCTCATTACTCCAGAGATTTTTGCTCCTGAGTGAGCAGTTTGAAAGTGCTCTTGGGAGCAAAAATCTCTGGGGCATATTGCTATGGAGTTTATTTGTGTCTGGTAGGAGCAGCCTGGGGGGTCAGCCTGCCAGCTGAGGGCTGCTCCGATGGGGCTCCATATGTAGTACTTGTATTTTACAAGTACTACCCTCTGCTGTGGAATTTATTAGATTCATGCGCCCTAATTGAGGCGCACAGAATTAGTCTGTAATGTAGACATGCCCAGCATAAGTACTATGTAGAATCTGATCCAAAGCAATCAAACTTTTTTTAAAAAAAACAACAATTAATGCATAAGACAGAAGCCAAACCAGTCACTCTCTTATTCATCTGACCAGACTAACAGATACAATCACTAAAATTTGATCTAGTGAGAACTGGATGTAAAAGCAGACTGTCACTAAGTAAAAGTATTAAGTTACTCACTTCCCCATGGACTTTGTGTTTGTGTGCATATACACACATGGAGTATAAGCAGAAAGCCAAGACTACAAGCCCATTTTCAGTATTGATCAGCATCAATAAAACATGAGTCATAAAAAGGTATCAGTGTGCCAAATATTAATTATGATTCCTTTTCCCTTGGAGAAACAAACAGGAACTTATCAGCCAATGAAACAAAAATCTTTTATAATGAATGTTCTTTATGAATAAAAGATGGAAGTGATACAGAAGAAAATGCCAACACTTAAACTATAAGCAAAAGAGAACAATTTCTGTCTATAGTGGGACTGAGTTTTCCTCAGTGTGTCTACTATAACTAACATATTTTGGGTGCTCTTGCAATACATGTGGTAGCCATATTCTTTAAAGCCACTGTATTAGTTGTATGCTCCTCCATGTAAAAGAAGTTTGGAAAATACTTGCTATTGATAAGCAGGTAAAGGTGAACACAGCAGAAGTCCAGTGTAGGCATGAGCCCTTCAGGTTAGATTGTGATGGTTTAACTCACACTGAAAGTAGCATTGAGGTGAACCTTACAGCCTGACAGACTCACACTGAGCACGTCTACATGAGACACTAAAGGTGAAGTAGACTAATTCTACTGCGTATCAGCATAAACAGCAAACACCATGCTAATGTGCTAACGCACAATAGAATTAGTCTACTGTGCATTAGCAACACAAAAAAAGCATGCACCAGAACTACTGCGCAGTAGTGCCAATTACAGTGCATTAAGTTAGTACTTGTAAATACAGGTACTAAACTTCATGGTCTGTAATTATGGCACGATAATGAACATGTAGATGTGCACACTGAGTGCCAAGTACCTGATTCCCATAGCAGTCCTGTTGACTTCAGTACAACTAGCTCTAGTGTATGTAAGATCCAATTCAACATGACTAAGGATATCATTATCAGGCCCCTAATAATCCAAGGCTGTAAACTGCTATCCTTCATGCCCTGTTAAACATCTAATATAAACCAGGGCATCTTTGCTCACTGCCCAAAGGTTTGTGAGTGGGACTAGAATATTTCCAGTGGCAGGGCATGAGAACTCCCAGCAAAGTCCATCTATGGATTATTTCAGGACACAGAAGTCCTTCCTTTTCACATTATTTTATATCAATTCTTCCTTCTTCTGAATCCAGACGAGGGTTGAGCTAATGGGAGTCTGTGCTGGGGTTTCATTCTTGGCCCACTGCACTAAATTAATGAAGTGCTGCATTGAACAGTAGAGAGCCCTGTGACTTTGCTGGCCACAGCCACCCAAAAAGTATGTTGAATTCAAGCCCAAAGCAGAGTAATCACTATGCTGTGTCTCATGTGAATCAGAAGGATGATGGGAATGGTGAGTCCAGAAAAACCCAATTTTGTCCACACTGGCCACATCCAGATGAGCAGGGACATGAAGTACAAACCTCTTTGTGGCACCACAAATCACATGCGTGGAATAATAAAACATGTCCCACACGGCAAATCTGCTGCAAGCACACGCCCCTGCACATCTGGATGCAGATACTCATCCAGGCAATCCTACCTTTCCGTTAGAAGAAAAACACAGTGAGCTCCACACTATGCTAATGTAGGCCTTTAAAGCCTTCTGAAGTTAGTGAGGGTCCAAAGGCTTTACTGACTCATACTGAATCTGACCAACTGTACCCACTGGTAGGAAAACATGACTCACCTTGATAAGCAGTGCCGGGTGCAGTAAACTTCCTCCAACTGGGACAAGGTAAAGTGTTCGCAGATGTAAAAGTGCTCTTTCCCAAAGAGAAGCACCCCCTCTGATGCCACATGCCCTTGTACAATTACAACAGAGTATTTAGATGTAACCTAACATGAAAGGAAAGAAAAAATGTAGCCAGAATGTGCTGATACACTATAAACCTACAGTGTCTCCAGTTACTAGAACCACATTGGGCAGTCCACTTTTGATTTGAATAACTAGCAATTCTAACTAAGTAAAGAGAGCTAAATAAAAAGCCCATGCAGCCTCCCCTTGAAACAGTCTATACAGTTTTGATATTTCACTGGATTTCAATAGCCAGAAGGAAAAAAGCTTGTCCTCACGAATTCTAGTTTAAGATTTTTATTCTAATAAAGGGCTGGTTCTATAAAGATACTAATACAATGACAATGTTTTTGGAATTTGGTTTTGTAGTTTTGATTCTAATATGAGATTCTAATAATGAGCAGACGCTGCATATTTTGCCCTGTCTGCCTCAGTCATATCTGGCTCCCTTCTCTTGTATCTGAAGACCCTGAAAACAATAAAAGCATCACAACATTCTTGTGAGGGAGATCTAAGTAATAGAAAGATGAAATGATTTACCGAAGGTCATACAGGATGCCTGTGACAGAGCTAGGATTAAACCCCCAGATCTTTTATGCCTTAACAAGGATGCCTAACAGATCTTCCTTCCACCATAAGCAAAATCAGCTATTGTGAGAGTGTATGTATATTGAGTGCTGGTGAAAAATGATGCATAGCCTGAAGGCTGAAGTCTTCTGTTTATTCAACTGAACGGATATAGCAGATATTGCCTTATAGCAGGCATCTCCCTCAATGCCCAGCTAATGTTCCTCACCTTTGATTTATAGGAACCATCTAAAAAATTAAGAGTAAAGTTCTGTCTATATGGTCCATTTAATCCCTGGTCTTCCACTTCGGACTGTCAATAAGGGGATCAAATAGCTTGTGGCACTAATTCCTGCTCTATAGATAACCATCTACTGGGCACTGATCTAAAACCACTTCCTTTCATCTGGACCTCCAAAGAGCAACTGGATGGTAATGATTCCTGGTAACCCTCAAAGTAATGTTTGGCATGCAGTGCACTCACATGTACTGTATGAATGAACAGACTAATATTACAAAAACATAGCGGGGAAAATCTCTATGAAAAATGTGTTTTTGTTCAGCATCTTTAGGTGGATGGGCCAACAGAACAGGAAAACAAAGTTGTTCATGTCTCCAGAACTGAAGCCAACAGTTTTCTATGAAATTTAACATGGATCTGACCAAGTTGTTACAAAGGGTACAAAGGGCAATTAGCCACATACTCCACCGACACAAATGTGAGTTTCACACAGAAATCCTTGAGAGTTGTGCCGAGGTTATAAATCATTCTCATTCTTATTTATATCATAGAGAAAAGGTACACACTCCCATCTGGATCAGAGTGAAGTACATTACTCAAAAAACATTGCAAAAGAATTCCAGCACACAATAAATTAACAGCAAAAGGACCAGATGTTCCAGATATGTATTCCAACATTAGCCAAATGGCATAGCTGCCTGAGTAAGGAAACCATGGATGGAAATCCTAGGAGTGCAGCTTTCCCTACTGTAGTGTAGCATATCTTTATGTGTGTTATGTACAGAGCCAAACATGATGATCATGCTGACCTGTTCCAGTCACACAGAAATAAAATTTTAGCCAATCTGGAGTGTTTAAAAAGCTTGTTTGAACTTGATTCTAAAACTAGGCAGAATGTTTTGTTCTCTTTTCTTTTCAACTAAACCAATTAATTTGGCCCTCATTTTAACCAGAAGAGGTCTTCACACACAACTGGAGGCTGTTGGGATTTTGGGCATCTCCCCATGAGCACACACGTGCATCACCCTGGGGACAAATAGCAGCAGCACACAGTGCACTCTGGGACACAGCAAATTGCCTGGGTGAGGTAGGAGAAGCTAAGGACACAGCAAATTGCCTGGGTGAGGTAGGAGGAGCTAAGGCCAGCCCCTGGGCTGGCCTTAGCAGCCTTACCTAAGATCCTGGGGGCCTCCTGGGGCTGAAGTGGCAGCAACCCAGGCATGCAGAGCCTGGCTGGCAGCTGGAGTGTGGTGCTGGTCGGCTAGGCTCCGGTTTAGGACAGAGCCCCACTTTTTTTTTTGAAGCGTGTTTTTTTAGACACTGGGATTTCCCCGTATCTAATTTTGGCTCCCCACTGCCAGTGTGCAGTGCAGAGAACCTTTTCACATGTGCTGTGTGCATTTTGTGGCACCTCAAAAGCCTTTGAGGCACCACAAAGTGCACATTCCCGTTCTTGTAGATGCAGCCTTTTTGGTGAAATAGTTACTCATCAAAAATGCTGACCCACTGAAACTTTTCATGGGAATGGATCAGTTTCAATGCAACTTTCATTGGAAACTATTTTTTGGGGTCAGGACAGACTTTCAGGTCAAAATGAGAGAGGGATCCCTGCCAAACCAGAACTGCTTAACGGATGGGACACTTACATAAAATGTGGGAAAACCAGGTATAAGTCCCTAATTCAGTTACAACTTTTGAGTTTTGCTTAGGTGTTTATGCATATGTGAGTCAGCCTGGGGGGAGTAGTTGAGTGTATGAGAAGGTAAAAGGTCCCTGAGCAGCATTGGGGGAACAGTTGTAGCAGACCAGAAGGGGTAGTTGGCAGAACTGGGACACAACAGGAAGAGAACTGGGATACAGGTAAGGAGGGGACAGGAACATGACTACACTTTGGTAAGTGATGATTCAGGAGTAAGGAGGGTCAGGTCTGAAGCAAAGGGGCACTGGAGCAGTGGATGACAGAATGGAAGCAGATGGTGGGACATTTAGAAAGGTGTCCTGCATGGTCAATACTTGACTGTTGTATCAGTAGAGCTGTCAGTGAGGGTGCGAGCACATTACTGCTCTAGTTTTACACGTACAAGATGTAGCAGGGATGCATCAGGGCCTCTGATCAGGCAGGCCCAGCTGGGCTGAGCTTTTGAGCTTCCACACCTGCCCTTCATCCTGGGGTAATGTGACTGTCCCAATTCTCTGTACCTGGATTGGCTGCTGAGAGCACCACTGAGCCCTTCTAAACATATCTGCAGTTTTAGGCTGCAAGCACATCTTAGCAACAGCCTCAGTCTGCTCCTGCGCAGCAAGCCTCACAGTCGCTGCTTTTTTTGGTTCTCCTGGCTCCTGTCTTAGCTTTGGCTTTTTGTGACCCTGATCTTGGATCACCCCTGGAACTCGGCAGCTTTGGCTTTTTGTGACCCTGATCCTGGATCCCCCCTGGAACTCGGCCCCTGCCTCTCTGATTCTCCTGGTTTTTGACCTGTTTGCACTCCAAACTACGTTTCTCAGATCTCCATCTTAACTTTCCTGGAACCTGATCCTGCGTTCCCCGCTCTAATGATCCAAAGCCTAACCTGACACTCCCATAACCATACCTATCTGACCTCCTGACTGCCCTTCAGGGCCTGGCCACGTACATTCTGGCCAAACCATCACAGGATGCAGCTCCCTCTGTAAAAGTAAATGAAAATTTATTTCCATTCCTACATCTATTCTGGTATAAGACACCAGTCTAGGTGCTAGGGTTCGAATACTCTGGTGGTGCAGTTAAAGTGGTGCTACTCTCTTGCATAGGCTTATCCTTGGACAAATGGAAAGAAGTGAAGGAGCTGACTGGCTGGCATAAGGAAGACACTACAGTTGGGTGCCAGTCAAAGCTGGGGTGGGAACAAGAGACAGGAGAGGCCAGCTGGCAGCAGACACATGCAGAGCCAACCTGTGAAGATCTGAGCATTGTTTAACAGTGGCATCAGGACTGAACCCACTGGGAGTGCTGCATCAGACAACCAAGATGCATCCCTGCGGGCAAAAGGGCAAAAGCTGGAATCCTCTGGAGCTCTGCCATGAACAAATGCCTTCCCACTTATGCAGGCAGGTCAGTGTGACACATAAAGAGGCTCAGTCTGCAGGAGGTCAACTAAGAGGTCCACCCTGCAGCATGGGGCAGGCTCCATGGCCTCCAAATTGTCCCTAACTCCCACTTGAGTAGTAAGTGGATGCAGACTACAGAAATCACAATTACTTGTGCATGTGCATGCATGTGCTATGTGGGCTTACTGGTGGTCTCTGATTTGGCGTACCTCTACACAATTGCATCTAAGGTAGGACAGTGGCACACTGGCCAGCCAGCAGGATGGCATGCGATGGAATGGAATCTTCCTCAGGCGCTGGGCCTGTTACAACTTAATGCGTGCATTCTGCCTCCCTAGCTCTCCAATGCCTGTCACAAATGTTAAACCCACTTCATTTAGAACAGTGGGTCCCAACCTCTGTGCCACAGCACACTGGTGTGCTGTCACACACACCCAGGTGTGCCGCGGCATTTTGGGTTGGAGCCACGCCCCCTGCCTGGCTGCAGCCACATCCCTCCCCCCATCGCCTGTTGCTGCTGCAGACACAGACAGATGGGGAGTGTGGCTCCAGCCCAAAATGCTGTCCAGCTGGCTGTGCGCCACCCCCCACCATCGGTGTCGGCTGGCTGCATCGCGTCCAGTGTGCTGCGGTGCTTTTTTATTTAGGTAAGCGTGCCATGGGGCAAAAAAAGTTGGGAATCGCTGATTTAAAACAAGTGCCCCCTCTCCAGGAGAAAAACATATATTTATAGACAACTGGAAAGAAATCAAACTTGTTTTTTTAACTCAGTTGGTTAGTGTATAATGCTAATGACACCAAGGTTGCAGGTTCAATCCTTGGTTGGACTAGATGATCTCTTGAGGTCCCTTTCACCCTTACTTCTCTATGACTGTGTTAGCCCTTCCTATTCTAAGCTCAGAATGAACCTCATTCCAGCTGAGTAGTGACAGTCCAACAAATAGAAAGTGTACAAGAGACTCTTCACCAAGCCACTCCGTACCTACAGGGTCTCAATCTACTGAGACACCAGCCAACCCAAAATTAACATAAATTAAATAAGCTCTTCCTCTGTCAGAACAGAACAGATTCCAGTTCACCGGTTGCTAGAATCATTAATCAATGATGAAAGGTGACATAAAATAATTGAATAATTACCTTCTAAGGTATTGCCTAAAGCAATATATTTCTGGATTGTTCTACCCATTCAGATGCAAGAAGGAATTGAAGTGAATGCCATTTTCAGGATGAAGTTTGTCATCTTACTTTTTTGGAGTAGGTTTATTTTTCAAGTGTATCTTTTTAGTTTGAATAGACATCCACAAAAGGATCCCTCACTTGGAGCATAAAAGCCAGATTTTCAAAGATGCAGATAGCAATAACGTAACTCAAAAGTAATGAAGCAGCATAGGCACGAAAGTCTGTCAATTTTAATACAACACTCAGGCCCCACATACCCCTCTCCTCAGTTAAAAATACTGTGCGAGTCAACATCACAATTATGTTCACCCACAACAAAGACATTGCAAACACAGGGGCTCACACTTTTTGCTGCTGTGACTCCTCTTCAATCAATGCAGATCCCCCAAGGTCAGATCTGGCCCATGGACTTAGCTCTCCTTCCTCCCTTTGCAATGTGGGAGACTTTGGAACACCCAGAAAACTACAAACAGGGCATGTCTACTCAAGACACTTACTGTGAAGCTACCTAATTAGCTCCACAGTAAGGCTAGGGACAGACATTCAAAAAGCCTGAGCCTGAATTGATTCAAGCTTTGCAGGTTAGTCTAACCTGGCTAGGCTAAATCAGTTTTGTAACCAGACAGACACCCCAGAAATGCAGGCACATGCCTGCAGTGGCTCAGGCTAGAAACCGGGGGGTGCTAGAGCAGCCCTCACTTCCCCAGGGCTGAGCTGAGGGGGCATGGCCAGGCCCCAGCAGGAGGCTGTGATTAGGCTCTTCTTAAACAGCTTTTTTCCAAAGGAAGGAATGTAGGGACATTACCCTCTGAGCTGTCGATTACCTCCAAAAAGCCCTAAGCAGACACTGGCCTATGTGCCTTACACAGCACTAGCTAGCATACCGCATGTTGGCTACAGTCCGGGCTGTGGGAGAGAGGAGGAAAGGATTTCTACTTAAGCAGCAAGCGGTGAGGGTGAGGGAGGGGAGCATGGGGAAGCCAGCAGACCCTGGGGAGGTCTGTTATTCAAATTTCTGTTATTCCAATATGGGGGTTTTTGAGCCTTAAGAAATTACAGAACTAAGGTTGCTTATACAAACTTACTCAAGTTTTCTGGTGTAGATGCATCATGAGACACTTCCTAGTTTTGTGATCAAATGCTAGTTTTTCCAGAAAACCTCCCTCCTATGGTGTGCAAGATGCACCTGCTCTGGGGATGAATTGGGTTTTGCAGTGAAGGAGGCTGTGGCTTGCCAGATCCCTGTCCTAGTTTCTACAGAAGTTGAAAGATGTATAGGCAATGAGGCAAGTGACTATGAGAAAAGACAGTATCATGGGCCAGGCATTAAAAAATGCTGGATTGGGAAATTGGATTCTATCCCTACCTCTCCCTCATAATTATTGTGGGAAGCCAGACAAGTCCCTCAACCAAACTTTTCATATGTCAGCAGGGGTCATAGGATCCCAGCAAGACAGACATCCAAATGTCTCTTGAAGGCATTCAAAGTAGGTGCTTGAAACATCTCCAGTGGCAGTCTATTCCAAACCTTGGGGGCTCGGACATTAAAGAAGTTCTTCCGTATGTCCAGCCTGAAATGGTCACAGAGGAGTTTGTGACCATTCGATCTTGTCATCCCTTGGGGGGCTCTGGTGAACAGATGTTCCCCCAGATCCTGATGAGCACCCCTGATAAACTTATAGGTGGCCACCAGCTCACCCCTGAGCCTAAGCTTTTCCAGGCTGAAGAGTCCCATGGCTCTCAGCCTGTCATCGTAAGGTCTGTTTTCCTGACCTCTGATTATGCGTGTGGCTCTCCTCTGCACTCTCTCAAGCTTTTCCACATCCTTTTCGAATTGTGGAGACCAAAACTGGATGCAGTACTCCAGCTGCGGCCTCACCAAGGCCGAGTACAATGGGAGAATGGCGTCCTGGGATTTGCTCGAGAAGCATCTATGGATGCAGGCCAGCATTTTGCTTGCTTTACTAGCTGCAGCATCACATAGAAGGCTCATGTTCATCTTGTGGTCAATCATGACCCCCAAGTCCCTTTCGTCCGAAGTGCTAGCCAGTGTAGCACTGCCGAGCCTATAAGCATGCTGTGGGTTTTTCCTCCCAAGGTGGAGAACCTTGCATTTTTTGGTGTTAAACGCCATCAGGTTCACGTCTGCCCATTTCTTGAGCCCATCGAGGTCAACCTGGATTGCCCTCCTGTCCTCAGGTGTGGACGCTTTACCCCAAAGTTTGGTGTTGGCGAACTTGGCCAGTCCACTTCTAACGCCAATGTCCACATCATTAACGAAGATGTTGAACAATATAGGCCCAAGAACAGAGCCTTGAGGGACCCCACTGGTTACAGGGCACCACAATGATTGTCTTCTGTCAACCACCACTCTCTGGGTCTGACCACATAGCCAATTCCCCAGCCAGCAGATCGTGGAGAAGCCGAGGCCGCAGTTGGCCAGTTTTGCCAAGAGGTGATCATTGGATACCAGATCGAAGGCTTTTTTAAAGTCAAGATATATGATATCAATCTCTTCCCCCTCGTCCAAGTGGTAGGTCACCTGGTCGTAAAAGGAAATAAGATTGGTCAAGCAAGACCTACCTGCAACAAACCCATGATGGCTATCCTTCAGGATTTTGCCATCGGCCAGTCTGTTGAGAATGGTCTCTTTGATAATCTTTTCTAGGATCTTCCCCAGGATAGAGGTCAGGCTGATGGGCCTGTAGTTTGCTGCATCCACTTTCCTCCCCTTCTTGAAGATAGGCACCACATTGGCCTTCTTCCAATCTTCAGGCACTTCACCAGAGCACCAGGAGTTCTAGAAAATCCATGCCAGGGGCTGGGCTATGATGCTCTATAGCCCCTTGAGTACCCTGGGGTGTAAGCTGTCAGGGCTGGCTGACTTGAAGGTGTCCAGCCTCTCAAGGTGTTCCTTCACAAGGTCAGCATTGATGGAGGGTAAGGAATCTCCCTCACCCAGGCTTTCCCATTCCATAATGGGCAAGGGCGTCCCTTGGGACTGGTGAAAGTACCCATTTAGCAAGTTGGCTTTTTCATGGGTGTCGGTTGTCAGTGGACTCCTGCTAAATCAGGTGGGACAAATGTTGCCCTTGCTTTTCCCCCGCCTGCCCACATATCTAAAGAAGGACTTTTTATTGTCCTTGATACTTATAGCCAGTTGGAGTTCATTCGCAGCCTTGGCTTTCTTTGGTTTGGTCTCTGCAGGTCCGGATCAGTGCAGAATATTCCTCCTTGGAGGTGGATCCCATCCTCCATCCTTTGTAGGCCTTTCTTTTTAGACACAGGAGATCCACTAGTTCCCTGCAGAGCCATGGGGGCTGCTGTGCCCTTTTGCTGCCTTTCCTTTGAGATGGGATAGACTTGCTTGTGCATTGAGGATCGCTCCCTTGAGCAACCACACATCCTGAACTCCCCTCCCCTTTGGGCTGAGTCCCTTTAGGGTTCAGAAACATGGACTATGTATGCTAGGGACATCAAGAGACTGAACAGCTTCCACATGAGATGTCTGCATAAGATCCTGACTATAAAGTGACAAGACAGAATATTAAACACAGAGACACTAGAGTGTACAGGACGGACACACTTAGAAACCACTATCAAAAAGAGGAGGTTGTGATACATCAGACATGTCAGGAGAATGGGAAAAGTTTGTATCCCCAAGAATATTTTATATAGTGAGATTATAGTGAGATTCAAGATGGTGTTAGAAAGTGGGGTCACCTTCTATGGCAGTACCATGATGTGTGCAAAAATTATATGAAGTCATTTGACATCAAGGTAGAAAGCTGGGAGGAGCATCCTCGTCTGATCTGAGGGGAACATCTGGCACTGGGTGCAGCTCAACATGAAACAACTTTGAACCAGAGGACAGAAGCAAAGTGAGAAAGAAAAAAACAGCACGTGTAGTGTTAAGCACTATGAAAAGTGAGGTCCTAACTTTCCCAAATTTGGGTGCCCCAAATTAGCGAATACTAATAACTTTAACTTCTCTAGGCTTCAGTTTCCCATCTGGCAGGGATACAGTATTGACCCACCTCAGAGGAAGACAAAGTAATGCCTGAGGCACTCAAATACTAGTGCCATACACCTTTGGAAAGCCCATGAGGAAATTAATTGTTCTTTTTTAAGTGCAAGGCTTGAATACTGTACAGTTAATAAGGCCTGGCAACGCACAATAAACAATGAGAGGAAAGCAACATACTGAGTTAACTATCTATTCAGTGAGCACCAGTTATTCTGTGTACTGAATGATGCCAGGTACCTATGGAAGAAACAGCACATTATAATTTAAGCACAGACCACAGTATGAATATGAGTCAGCAGTGCAATGCTGTAGCCAGTAGGGCAAATAATACACTGGCATGCATCAATTGATACATCTCCAGCAAAACCAAAGAAGTCGTTCTTCCGCTATACTTAGCATTGGTGAGACCACAGCTGGAGTACTGCATCCAATTCCGGGTGCCACACTTTAACAAGGACGTGGACAAGTTTGAGAGAGTCCAGCAAAGAGCTACCTGTATAATCAGAGACTTGCAAGGCAAGCCATACAAAATAAGGCTGAGGGATCTGGGACTTTTCAGCCTAAAAAAGAGAAGGCTCAGAGGGGACTTGCTAGCAGCTTACCGCTACGTTAGGGGAGTACATCAAGGGCTCAGTGAACAGCTTTTCACCAGGGCACCCAAGTGGAAAACCAGAAGTAATGGCCACAAACTCCTGGAAGACTGTTTCAGACTCAACGTTAGAAAAAACTGCTTTACAGTCAGGGTGTCCAGACTGTGGAATAAGCTCCCTCCAGAGGTGGTGCAATCGCCTACTCTGGACATCTTCAAGAGGAGACTGGATGGTCACCTTGTTGGGGTCACTTGACCCCAGTTGTCTTTCCTGCTTGGTGCAGGGGGCCAGACCTCATGATCTTTCAAGGTCCCTTCCAGCCTTACAATCTATAAATCTATGAATAAACACTTGATCATAATGCATATGGATAAAGGGGGTGAATTAAGGCTGAACAGGTGACCTCAATTTTGGAATTTCCTAGCTTTGGGATACCTAACTTTACAACCTTAATAATGCTCTTTTAATGTAGTTCCTGTGTTACATTTAACCTACCTATTACAGTAGTGTTTAGAAGCCAGTTAGATTCAGACCCTGTTGTGCCAGGTGCTGTACAAAGGCCCTGTCTCAGACAGTTTACAGCCAGTTCTCCTCCCTCATTCCTCCTTCCTGCACAACTGCTGACACACCACCCCCATCTGCTTCTATTCCATGTCCAATCCTCATCCATTGGATTTTTCCTATCAGGTTCCTTCCTCTGGGCATTCTGAATGAGAAAGCCATGTAAGCTGTTCATGTAATTTATTTTAACATGTACAATTAATTCACATAATGCATAATAGCCTCAGCAATCTGTGTGTTGTATGCAATTTGACAACAGGATAAAACAACAAATCAGACCTAAGGGAGAAGATTCTGATTTCAGCTACCCTGGTTTGACAGTTCTGTAACTACACTGACTTCATTGGTTTTCCTTCTGATCTGCACCAACAGAAGCAACATCTGAATGATCAAGCTAACTGTCCTTTGGGAGTAATATCATTCACTTCATTGGTATTACATCAGCAGAGAGTTTGTCAATTTATCTCTCGGTAAAGCCAGTACATGTAACTGGATAGTTACAAAGGTTTTTCTTTGATTGTATTGCAGTAAAACCCTATGCAACATTATAAAACAGCAAGTACTTTCCAGAGCCCTGGCAGTCTTGTGCTACGGAAATCAATCTACTAGCTGCCAAGGCATCACAATGACATCTCTGTTCAAGGCATTAGGTAAGCGGGTTCCAGTTGTGTGGTTAGAGTGCAAACAGCTCACGAGGCAGTCATTTACAAGGCAGGACTGTGGCGCACTAAGTGAGCACGGGACAGCTAATGTCACCCCCTACTGCTTTTTTAATACTTCTGTCAGTTCAGCAGTACAATGGCTGCTGCTGGAAAGACGTGTCTGGTATTTCTGACAGCTTCCTGTGGAGTTACATGGAAGACAGAGAGAGCCTGAAGACTCGAAATGAGACCAGGGCTATGTATGGGAAATACATGTCACATTTTCATGCCCTTCTCTTTCTGCTGGGGTTTGAAGGAAAGGAGGCAGAAGTTTAATTATGATGCCTTGTTGTACACAGTATCAACAGCTCTAACGGGACAAGGAAGCCATCATGTTCAAGATAAAGAATGCGACCCCTGGACATTGGAAAAGCACCAAGCAAATCTGGCAGCACTAATAAGACATAACAAATAAAAGACAGAGCTCACTCTCTCATACGTTCATGCACAGCAATTGAAGCATTGTGAGGACAGAGACCGTAAAATGATGTTCTCACTATTAGAGTTCGGTGGAATGCTAACCCTTGGGGTTCCCTATGGCCAAACACTCTGATCGTGGACTATCACCCTTCTTAGGGTTTGGAAATGACTTTTGTGAGAATGATCTAGCAAGAAAGTCCCTCTGGCTGCTGGCAAAAGGGTCAGGTTAGAACTGCTGGAAAAGCCAATTCTGCCTTAATTCTCCTCTACCACAACTTCATGTTTCCAGTCTATAGGCCCTGATTCCCTTGTCTTCTGGGTTTTACTGCAGGAAAACACTATAGGGGAAGGTCAAGATTGGAAGCAAAGCCATGTGAAGAAAGCAGGTAACACTCGGCACTCAGAGGGTGGGAGTCTGGTCCAGTGATCAAGGGAAGGAGAGGAAGGGCAGATGAGAGCAGGGGAGAATAGAAAAGTCTCCTATTGAATCAGAAGTAGAGGAGAGCATTTATAGGGACTGTCACCTCTACAAAACTGGTGGGTTCTTATGGAGGTGGTGAGTGACATGTACTGAGGACACTGTTCAGGAGGTCAGGAAAGGTTTCTGGCAGTGGAAGAAGAGGACAGGAGCCTTGAATAAGCCATGTCTGGACCTAGCCCTGACCATCCTATCTTGCAGCTTTTGGAACCTTCCTTGACTCCTGAGATGTACACTCCAAGTCCTTGGTGCTGCCTCAAACATTGTGGAACCACACACTCTGCATTTGGACTACATCTAGAAAATTGTGGATGCTGCCAAAATGCAAGGGACAGATCAGTATTAACAATGCTGCTTGCTGTATACTCCAAGTCCTTTGCAGATTAAAAGAGCAAATTTCCCTGCCCCTCTTCATCCTGAAATGCCACCTCCACAAAAAAATAAAGTTCACTGTATGCTACCTTTTCACTCTCCACAAATTCCTGTAGGATAATTTGTCTTTCTATACACAGTTCCAAGAAGTCTTCGGAGTGGAAACTTTCATGTAGGGCAGGGAAGAATGTTAGCTGGTTACAATCCGTTTCCTTCTCATCCATCTCCCTTTCTGCTTCATTTACCATCAGCTCCTCTACATCAATATAAAAGAGAGCACAGTGTTAGCAGCAGCCAGATGACATGAACAGCAATGAACAGCAATGAACAGCAGCAATTGAGACTTTTACCCAATTTGTACTACCTTGGGGAATGGTATAAATTACTAGCAAAAAGCTGAAATTGGTTAAAACTCAGGAAGAACAATGTAAAATCTGCTAATTGCTAGGACAGGGTGAACCCATTCTGATAAACTAAAACCTGGCCCTAGTATTCAAACTTTAGTCACAAACTGAGCTCCAATATTTGTCAAGGACTGAAAAACACTGAACAAACTGGATTATTTTGCAGGTCTGTATGAGTTTGTGCTGAACAAGTATAAGAAATAAATAAAAGCTGTTCACATGCACAGATGAGATGAGGAAGAACTGGAAACTGTAGTGTCTGGGGACATCCCAGTGTCTGGATAAGATTTTAAAACAGCCACAGAAGGGTCAATACCCTGATTATTTATCCCAGCACTGAGACCACTATATGCTACTGTGAGACTTTAGGAGGTCACGTAGTGGTATGCTGATATTCCTGCAGTGTAGATGTCATCTGCTGTTGTCACATTCCCTTTGCCAATTCTGTCCGGCTTGCCTGTTTCATCTCTAAACAATTTGATGCACAGTCTAATTCATACTCTAGGGTTTTTTTGTATTTAGATGTAGAAACTATTTAGTACCATTTTTAAGCATTTAGCTTGTTGCAGAAACTAGTTAGTACCATCTCCAGCATAGTAAGGCCCCATTCTCAGCTGGACCCAAGACCCTACAATAATAAAAGTGATTTATAAATAAGGATCTACCTAACTCAAAGAAGTGACTGGATGATTTCATGGGGAGATGCCATATTCGTAAGTTGATCGCAGCGGGGCCTCCCCACACCTCTGATTGGGTGCTGATTAGCTGCAAGAGCTGTTCATCAGACGTCCTCTCCCCCCCACCCCGCTGATTGGCTGCAAGGGCTGTTTGATATGTGGCCCTTCCCCCTCCACCTATTGGCAGTGAGGGGCAGGGCCACATGAGAGACAGCCCTCAGCCAATCAGCGGTGAGGGACAGAAGTGGCAGCCATCTTGGGCTGCCCTTGGTGCCAGCAATCCTCCCTCCCCACTTTGCCTCCCAGCAGTCTGTAAGAAATGCTGTACCCCTGGAGAGCCAACATTTTATTTTCAATAAGTTGTCTTTTTCGTTGTTTTTTTTGGTTTGGTTTGGTTTGGTTTGGTTTGGTTTGGGGTTTTTTTGCAGATTTTGTAGACATTGCAGGATTTCACAATTTCAATGACATTGCGATTTTGGTAGGTCCCTATTTATAAATGTAGTTTTCCCTGATCTAAACTATAGTTTTGCTACAGTGTAGCTGAATAGGTGGCTAAATTCATAGCCTTAGAACTGACTTAGAAATCAGAAGTTCTTTACAAAAATATTTCTGTAAAAAACAGTTCATTTTGTCCCTTTTGGGGGGGTTCTTTTGATACAAAAAAGTCTCATTGTACTAGGCAAATTTGCTTTTTGGCAATGAAAGATTTTGGGAAAGAAATTAAGGACATAAATAACTCTTAAATGTCTTTTTTTTTTCCTTCATTCTTTCCTGCTCTTCCATTTTTTTCACCAGTTTATTGAAAGCTATCATACATATCACATTAGCCTTAGTCTCTGCCCCATGCTCCCCTGGGTTTTTTTAATAATAATTTCAGAGTATGTCCAGAGAGTCAGAAGTCTGGGAAACAGGTTGAGTGCAACACAAGAGATTCTGCACAAGATGGGAAAATTGTGCAGATGATTCTATGTTCTCTTGTTGGGTACATCAAACAATAACGTGCTCTCCAATCTTCTCACCAAGGCATCTAAATGTTCAATGTAATAGCTTGATTTTTTGGCCTCTACTTTTTTCCCAATGGCAGCAAGAAAATAATGAAATTAGAGACTTAGTATATGGTACAGAGACATCCCCAATTTGACCCTAAAAACATAAGGTGATCTCTAGTCTAGAACACTCTCAACATGTGCTTCCTGGGCTAATTATCACCTGAAGTTATATTTACTTACTCCAGCTGTTTCGTCAGCCCTGTGTACCCATTTTCTCCTATGAAGCATTTTAACTCTAAACTGTTACCTTGATTTCCTTCCTGACTTGAAGTAGATTCATTTCTGTGAACCTGAAAAGAGAAATTACGTGATTAAAACTGCATGCCAAGGCAAAACATCAACTACTGCCCTGCTGCAGTGGCAGTTGTCTCAAGATATATCTATGCTGTACTGTCAGCCCTCCCATTAAGCATCGCTATCAAATACACCAGACCCATCAACTCTCACTCACACATGCCAAACCTAAAAATGTGGCAGTGAAGCCCTCCAGGAGTGCCTTCCACAGCTGCTCTTGAGCTCTCAGTCTCTTCTGTAGTTACCTGGATAGGGTAAAGATATACCCTCAAGGCCAGAGACACAAATAATTCATTGGAAAGGATCCCAAAGGAGCAAAATAACAGCTATATGTACACTTTAACATTATAAAAGACTAAGTTTGTCTCTCTCTCTGTCCAAAATACTTTATTCGCGTTCTGATTGGCTACCAAACAGCCAATCAGAGTGCGAACAAGCATTCCAACATGAGCTGGCAGCGGTGGAGCACCGCCATGATGGTAGGGACACAGGGGATGGAGTAGGAGGGAGGCCCAGGCCAGCCCAACTGGCCTGGCTCCCCACTGCCCTGCTCCCTGGAGGCAGGGGCAATGGAGCAGATGGAACAGGGGTTCTCCCCTGCCCTGCTCCTTGCAGGCCATGATGATGCAGTGTGGGGGGCAGACCACTGGAGCTGGCCTCGCCCCCCCGCCTTACTCCTTGCAGGTGATGGTGGCGCAAGGGGGAGCAGGGTCGGGATGCCACAGGGGGTGTTGTGGCCACCAAATCTGGCCTTGACCTGCCCCTCCTCCTTTCTATCATCACCGCATACAGGGCCCGAGGCAGCAGCAGTGGTGGGAATAGTGGGCACACCATGGTGGTGGCAGTGGGGGATGGGGAGGAGTGGGCCCAGGCCATATATGGGGAAGGACCGGGACCAAGGGTGGGGAGAAGCCGGGATACCACGGCAGTGTGGGCAGTGGGCCGGGGCTGACCTGGCAATGGCAGGGGGATGGGAGGAGTGGGCTCTGAGCCGATGTGGGGGAGTAGGGGGTGGAGGAGGAGTGGGACTGGGCCGGAGGAAGGGAGAAGGACTGAGCC
>NW_005842498.1:1183299-1194339 GCF_000455745.1 Alligator sinensis | reverse complement strand
GCCCAGTCTGGGTGACCGGGCGGGCGCTGTGGCAGACTGTGGCTTCCAGCTTGTGCCGTGCCCTGGGCCCTCACCAGGCTGCTTTTATTTTCTCGGGGTGAGATGCTGAAGGTTTTTGCACGTGTACTATGGGACAGGGAAGGGCGGAACTGTTTGTTTCTCGAGGTATATATATATGGCATGTTAGACATGAATGGTTTACTATGGGACAGGGAAGGGTGGAATTGTTATTTTGAGCAGGTTGGGAGAAGAGACGACTTTAAAAGTTCCGACCGTGTAGACGCCCTAGACCGGGTAGTAGTACCGTGAACTCCCTTTAATCAGTCTGGTTCTGAGGCTGAGTAGCGGTCGCCGTCCGTTAGCTGGCATTTATATATGGCATGTTAGGCACGATGTTTATTACTGCGAAGGTGTTTGTCACGGTGTGGTGTTCTGAATGTCCTGGAATGGTTTCTCTTTGGTGTGGTTTGATGGTTTTTTGCTTTCTGTACCTGATCATTTGTGAAATAGAGTAGTTAAGAAGTCAAAAAAAAGTCCTTCCTTCCTTCCGCTTTGGACGCTTCAGACCAGGCTCGCTTGGAGCTGCGTGGGGCGATCCCGAGCCTAAGACTCCCCGGCTTCCTCTCTCTTTTCTTTCTTTACTCCCACCTGTCTAAAGGTCTCTAGCCTCTGTTTATTTTGCTTTTTTACTCTGTCATAAATAATTCCCCAACGGAGTTAAATGCTCCTGCCACAATGGGCCGAGCGAGCTGCCCCCCCCCCCCTTTTTTGTTTGGGCCACCTGATATGGGCGTACCCTATGTCATATTTCTGAGTACTTCGGTGGAAGGTTCTAGAAGTTCTAGAAGTTAGCACCTAATGCTAGGTCTTTATAATAGTAAGGAAAAGTTCCGCCTTGTTACGTAAATATGTGCAACATTATTGGCCAGATGTAAATTATTCTGTAAAGATGGTTAGCTATTGGCCCGCTAGCCATATATAAGGTTACCCACTTTCCGCCCAAGGTGGAGACCTCTGCGATGACCTCCGAGCTCGCTGCCTGGAGATCTGAGAGATCACCTTTAGAGGTTCGTTGAGAGACTGATCATCTTTCAGCGTCTCCCCGTCGCCGAAAAATATCTGACATACCCTATCCCGATTGCTAGCTCGTTGCATTGCGAACTCGTCCATTCCTCCGTTCGATTGTCGTACCTGTTACCTGTTATTTGTATTCTACGTTCGCCTCATTTTCTGTAACAAGCAAGCTTCATTCACCTACGCCAGAACCATCTAAGGGCGTAAGTAAAATCTCTTTGAAACCATTAAGCTGTCCTGCCTCTCCATCCACACACCTGCCCAACCGATCCCGTTTTGTTTAACAAACCCTGATTTCTGGCCCGGCTCCCAGGACAAGGCGATGAGGATGGGATCACAAGGCAATGTTGTGGTGAAGATGGATTTGATTAAGTGCTGCCCCTGGCGCACCGGGGGCCGCCGTGTGGACAACGCGGAGGAGTTATGGGCACACATCGCTTACCATCGGGTGGCTGGAGGAGAAGGAGAGAACTTCCTCGCCGGTTATTTTTCAGTCAGGGGAGAAGGGCCGATTACCAAAGAATGGAAGGCAAACATGACCCCTACAGCGTTCAGCTGTGTCACAGCCAACGATCGGATCCGCTTTAGGCCTGCGGACACGGCATCGTCCCTGTCTTTAGCGGAGGTCAAGGTAAAGAAGGAGGGAGGCCTGACCCCTGCCCAAGATTTTGCCCATTGCATGAGATATCTGAGGGAGGAGAACCCACCCCACCGGACCGATTCGATTGTCCGACCCTGGCACCCGGATCGCGCAGCCAAGAATTTCTAGGCCAGCTCCGGGAACGCCTGGAAACTGAGGGTCGCCACATGGCGAGATGGCGGCCGTGAAAATAAAAAATACCGCGAAAATGAGGTAGCCTCATGGGGGAGGGTCAGTGATGTCGCCACCTATGGCCCCGCCCCCTGGAAAAGGGCGCGAAAAAATAGGAACCGCCCATGGGGAGTGGTTAGCTACATCACCATCCCTAGCTTCACCCCATGATGTAATGCCAACAATGGGACCACCCACTGAGGCGACGTCATCAGAGCGGCCCCCTCCCTATGAGGGAGACAAATTGTATCCATCGCTCCCAGCTGAGGAAGAGCAACTGTATCCAATGACCCCAGCTGAAAGGAAGAGATTGTATCCAACGTTCCCAGCTCAGGGAGAAGAATTGTATCCAGCATTCCCAGCTAAAGAAGAGAGGCTGCCTTTAACCACAGCTTACCCAATAGCTCTAAGGAAACATATTAGAGATGCACAAGGTAATACTGGTACTACTGTTACCTACTGAACACGCAACCAACAAGAAATGCAGGAGCTGTGCCGAGAGTCGAAGATAAAAAGTGAAGAAACCCTAGCCATGTGGATAGGACGGCTGGTTGTGGAATATGGATCAGAAGCTTTAGATAGAAATGAAGCAAGTGCTCTAACTAGACAACTGGGAGGACACGCCACTGATTTAAACATAGCTATGGAAAACACTCTTTGGCCCGTACCACTTCCAGCACTCGTGGTGGAACAAGTATCCCACAAGTCTCATGTGTGGCATGAAGGGCATCCACCAAATACAAGTGCAGAACAGCTTCTTCTAGCTATTATAGGAGTATCTTATTTATCGTGGAATCCCAGAGTACACAAATTGGGATTGAAACCAGAATGTTATAAGGCAAAATGGGCTCATCGTTACTTGAGGGACCCAGGAGCAGTCCCAGCGACCCTAGAAGCTAGAGATGCCTGCGTGGAAGTATATGGAGGGATAGAAACTATCACGCTTAGACTATTCCTAAACCCAATGGTGTGACAACCAGCAGGAAACTTCCTGAGCCATCTCCCGCGATTGCAGGCCCTGATGAATAAAGGTGAGAAGACTTTCCTGAGACGAACGATTTACGTTCATCACATCCAATTGAGACATCGAAGCCAAAGTATCAAGAATTCAATATACAACGAGGATCAAGCCAATTGCCAGTGAGAACACCTGAAGAAAGGGCAATGTTTGGATTTTTGCTCTATCATACCAAACTTACAAAACAGCAACTGCGCACCCTTGGAGATGAAGGCCAACGCCACCTTGCCAAAATGTTGGGGTTCCAATTTAGGGACAAGTCAAAAAACGATTAGCGGCCATCGACTCCGCCGGCGGCCCCACCCATTACCCAGGTTCAGCTGACCCCCGACCCTACGCCGACTTCATCGTACAGCACCCGAGAGAGCCAAATAATCAGAAACGAGTGTTCTTCCTTCTAGACACCGGATCACAAGTCAACGTAGTTACCAAAGTCAGCCCACACATGTTGACGTTGAAAACCATCCAAGTCCAAGGACTCAACGCCGTGGCAACGACCTCCAAAGTTAGAATTATAATTTGTGGAATGGTGCTAGAAGCAGTATTAGGAAATATTAATATCTTAGGTATTCCAGGAATAAGAAAGCTAAATCTCAAGGAACAAGTTTTACAAGTGCTTCCTATTACCATATCTAAGGCGGAATGGCATAAACCAGAACTTCACAATTCTTCCATCTGGCGATACCGTTCAATTCCGACGAAGAACGCCCTTAAAAGATCTCTTACTAGTCTTCTACAACGACTCGAGGAACAGGGTTATATTAAGCAAGTAACAATGAGTACTTACCTGTCTCCAGGATGGGGAGTAGCCAAAACAGGTACATCTAACGAAGCCCATTCAGTTGTAGATTACAGATAAGTTAATAAACGATGCCAACCACTAGCACAACCCACTCCATCAACTTTACCGCAATGTATACCAGAAATAGCGCAGTACCAAGCACACCCGTGGGTCGGAGTAACGTTAGATCTTAAAAACATGTTTTTCTCTATCCCACTCACCGACCCTGAAGGAGTCCTGAATATGTGCGTTGAAGGGATAATGTATCAATGAACTGTTTGCCCACAGGGATATCGGAATTCCCCAGCACTAGCTACCGGTGCTATCAATCGTACCCTGGAAGCATTTGTGGCAAAGAATACGGACTTACAGAATGAGGAATATAAAATTTGGAATTACATTGATGATATCGCTATCACGGGTCGAAATACTGAGGTCATCCGAGAGATTGCTACCAGTCTCATCAACCACCTTCAACAGGCCGGATGAACCATAAATTTAAATAAATCACACCTACATCCCACCGCGAATATTACATTCTTGGGGACCACTTTGGAAGGCACCACTAGACGCGGCACCACCCATAGAAGTCCAGACTTAGAACCATTAACACGACCTCTTCCAACAGACAAAAGATCGCTTCAACGACTCCCGAGTCATCTCAACTGGTATCGGCAGTACATTCCACCTTTACACTTACCTATTGTCGCAAAGTTACAGCATCAAATCCGAGAGAAGACTCGAAAGTCCACGCCATGGACGAAAAAAGACGATGACCATCTCCGACGTCTCTTGGACACTATCAGAACCACCTCACTCGTCGCTATTTAGACGAACATTTAGTCATTACCCTAGGATATACTAACACCCACGTGTGGGCCACGGCGCACAATAGTCGTGACGAGATTATCTTCGCTGCGCATAAGACCCTGCAAGCTACACAGAATCGTTACAGACATCTAGTGAAGGTCCTTCTTGCAGGCCAGCTAGCTGAATTACTGTCATCAGGTCACGAGACCCTTCGAGCTCCTCTAGCCACTTTAATACCATCAATGGACCCAGAAAGAATCGACCCCCACTTGCAAGGAGAACCCAAAACGTGGAACACACTAGTCGTTAATCATCAGTATCACTGGCACTGTTGGAAGCATGAAGACGCGACACTCATTCCGAATTTAGATGAAAACCGCACACCTACTTTATATGGAACCACAGACCCTGCATGGATTGGATCAGACGGCACCTCTCGAGAAGGGGGAGGATATGGATACTATTGCAAGCCGTGTCGTCACGCGGAAGTAATTAATTCAATCCCAAAAGAGAGTTCCCCTCAACTTTGTGAACGCCTAGGATTTAAAGCAGCTGTACAACACTGTCTCGATCATCACAATAACACGCTCCCCGTTCCAGTTATAGCAATCGATTCCCTGTACGTTTATAAGATCGTGACGGGTACAGCAAAAGAAACAGAAAATCGATCAGTGTGGCAAGATATTTGGGGAGCGATTTCCACATTCATAACACCGCCATTGGCGAAACATACGCGTTCACATAGGATCGATACTGATCCAGTACATAAAATCATTGATAAATTACTAGAGGACCCTTCACAACGTGATGTAGTACTGGCGGTCTTGATTCCAGGATCATCCCCCAAAGCTGATCCATTCTTAATATGGCTCCATGAACACTGGGGGCATCCCGGATCTCAAGCCAGTTATCAAAGATGGAAACTTAAAACCCAAGGATCTAGTTCTTCTGGTCAGTATGCATCCCAAGCTGACTGGAAGCGAGTCGCTAAGAGTTGCGAGGCCTGCACAAAAGAGAAATGTCACCGGACGAGTCACAAAATCGGAACATTAAACCCAGAACACTTCTTTCCAGGGAAGACGTGGCAAGTAGATTTATTAGGACCACTGCCAGGAGCGAAACCACCGAATAAGGGACTAGTCATAGTCGATCTAGGAACCCAGCAATTACAAGTTGTTCCTTTGCGGAAAAGTAATGCTGTCGCTATCATCACTGCGTTAACCGCTGCCTTTGCGACGTGGAAAACACCCCAAGAAATCCAATCTGATGGAGGACCTCCGTTTAATTCTAACACGATAGATAAATTCGCCAGACTTCACGATATTAAATGGCATCTTCATCTACCGTACCACCCACAATCGAATGGTGTCATAGAAAGGCATATTGGTCTGTACAAGGAACAATTGCGTCTCAGAGGCGGAGGGACGTATAAGAATTGGACCAAGCATAACGATGATGTCCTAATTTCCCTAAATATGTCGAAGTCTTTATGGGATGAGTCTACATCCCAAAAACCCTCACCGTGGGAACCAAAGTTTCAGCTCCGTACCACCCACAATCGAATGGTGTCATAGAAAGGCATATTGGTCTGTACAAGGAACAATTGCGTCTCAGAGGCGGAGGGACGTATAAGAATTGGACCAAGCATAACGATGATGTCCTAATTTCCCTAAATATGTCGAAGTCTTTATGGGATGAGTCTACATCCCAAAAACCCTCACCGTGGGAACCAAAGTTTCAGCTGGACGAACTAGTATGGGTTACCATACCACACCCGCATCAATCGCATCCACTGGTTCATAAAGGAACAGTTCGTCAATCTGAACCATATCCGAACACCTATTCTGTTTGGTTAGAAGAAAAGCCTGATCACCCTCTTATCATAGCCCACCATAATTGGCTGACTCGGAGAGCTTTACAGACGAATGTTCCAAGTAATTAATACTGTTAAAAGTCTTGTCTCCTACAGGTCCCAAAGTACAAGAACCGACAACTGATCCTGACAGAGAAAAAAAGGAGAACATCACCGAAGACACAAGAGCCAGTGTGTCACGCTGCTATGCTGAGATTCAGAGCACGAGACGACCATCAACGCAGAGAGAGAAAGAGAGAGAGAGAGCGCGATGCCTTACAACATTTTCGCACTTGGACTTTTATTAGCTAACCCAATTTTAATTACTTTATCTGATGTAGAAGATCCTACAACTGATAACACTGTTTTGGCAATGTTGTCAAGTTGGGCTGAAGCCATAGGTGACCAATCAGAGAGAGATGGTCTCACCACATGTTTACGTCCTACTCTTTCAGTTGATGACCCTGTGTCTCTACTCCCTATCTGATTCCTTTGAATGTTACCGAATGGTTTAATGTTAGATCTAAAGAATCGTGTACATCTATTAATATAACAAGGAGTAATCCCTGGATGACTACCAGTTACGGTTGGCCAAAAAATTTCTCTTTAGCCCACTTTGACACAACTGAGAAGTTTTGTCATGTAAATTATAGCCCATTAACAGATGACAGCGATCAAACCAGTACACCAGTATCCGAACCGATAGCGTGTGCCAGAATCCCATGGGGAATCAACCAAGGTATAGATTGGTCCAGGCCAGATAGTTCACTGACCTGGGACCCGCAGTCTATTAGTCCTCCCTGGTACCTTCCGCTCCCACCTTGCGCTACTTGTCCTCACCCAACAAAGAAACCCTTAGTTACCCCATCACCTTTCATACAATCCGCATCTAGTGTTGTATGGGGCACATCTTTAGAGGTAAATGTGCTCAGTAGTTAAGTTTTGTATTCTTTTTATTATCCTATTTTACGTGCGGCACTACTGAATTCCGCATGTCATAATAAAAGCCTCGGGATCCCAAATCGTGCTTGGCTCGCCCATGCGTTTTCAGGCAACTGTGAACAATTAGCTACCCCTGCCCCGATGGGTATGTTGTGGGCCTGTACAGATGGTTGTTTATATACGGCTCTGCCCGCAATACTTTCGGAAGTACAATGTTTCTTAACTTCAGTAACGGTCTGTCTACCTTTGAGCTCTGATACTGCTTACCCAATTAGCCCAACTATGCTTCATCGCTCTAAAAGACGTACCCCGGTCTGGAGTTCACTCACGGGCTCAGAGCGTGTAAGCAAATTTTTCCAATGGGGATTCGAGGGTACTTTCGGATGGGCAGGAATAGGTATTGGGAAAGCACGAGTGGCAATAGCACAATTAGCCGAGCAAGTTGAGCGATTAGCTAACGATACTGCTCTAGGTTTTCTTTGGTGAACCAACAATTACAAGCTACATCGCATATGACGATGCAAAACAGGTTAGCCCTCGATGCTATATTAATACAACAAGGAGGACTATGTCAGTACCTTAATTTGCCTACGACCCATTGCTGTATTAGTATTCCGAACGTTTCTGTGCCTTTAGAACAACAAGTAGCCATAATGAGAAAAATTGCTACGAATACCAATAAGATCGCTCAACTAGGAAAGGGATAGCTGGCTGATTTATTTAATTGGGCGGGATGGGATATGTCCTCTTGGCTCATACACTTGTTGACCCCACTCATTACTATATTGTTACTGTTCATAGCCATAGCAATAATTGTTTACATGGGATGTTGTATTGTACAGTTGATCCAACAACGCTTAACAAAGTTATCTTCCTTTGTATACACGAGGTTACCGGAACTTCCCGAGAATGATGAGTTTATAGATGACACCACCATCTAAACCAAACCCGTGTATTTGCAGGTTTTGTCTTTCAGAAGCCGGTATCAACGACTCAAAAGCAAGTGACGGCCACTACACCGGGTGGAAAGAGAAACGTCCCCGTATATACCGAAACCTGAAGTGTAAAGCTACGATGACACCCAGTGAAGGACTCATGCTTGAACTTTTCATAGTTACTGTAATTTTGTGTATTGGCGTTATCACTCTTTGTTTCTTGATCTGGTTTGTGAAAGACGAACTCATGTCGTTATCCAATGTTGTATGTACCCGTTTACCTGTACCCCTTGATGAGGATGAGTTTGGCAATGAAGTAGTCGTTGAGTTAGAACGAATAGCCATTGTGCCATGGGCAAGGGGGCATGTCATAAGTAAGTCCCGAACAGAGTTAAATACTCCTGCCACAATCGGCCGAGCGAGCTGTTTTACCTCCCACCCCCCTTTTTTGTTTGGGCCACCTGATATGGGCGTACCCTATGTCATACTTCCGAGTACTTCAGTGGAAGGTTCTAGAAGTTAGCACCTAATGCTAGGTCTTTATAATTGTAAGGAAAAGTTCCGCCTTGTTACGTAAATATGTGCAACATTATTGCCCGGATGTAAATTATTCTGTAAAGATGGTTAATTATTGGCCCGCTAGCCATATATAAGGTTACCCACTTTCTGCCCAAGGCGGAGACCTCTGCGACAACCTCCGAGCTCGCTGCCCGGAGATCTGAGAGATCACCTTTAGAGGTTCGTTGAGAGACTGATTATCTTTCAGCGTCTCCCCATCACCGAAAAATATCTGACGTACCCTATCCCGATTGCTAGCTCGTTGCATTGCGAAATCGTCCATTCCTCCGTTCAATTGTCGTACCTGTTACCTGCTGAGTTATTTGTATTCTACGTTCGCCTCGTTTTCTGTAACAAGCAAGCTTCGTTCACCTACGCCAGAACCATCTAAGGGTGCAAGTAAAATCTCTTTGAAACCATTAAGCTGTCCTGCCTCTCCATCCACATGCCTGCCCAACCGATCCCATTTTGCTTAACAAACCCCGATTTCTGGCCCAGCTGGTCCGGCTCCCAGGACAGGGGCGTGGAGGAGGATCTCTTCCACGCCTTCCTGGACTGTCCCCGCCTGTGGCCGCTCTTTACCACCCTTGAGCCGCCGCTGCAGGCGCTGGGCAGGAGCCTTTCAGAGACCACCTACGTGTGCTCCTACCCGAACTGGGCGGCAGAGCAGGGCGCCATCTGCCTGGCCAACTTCTTGCTGGGCCAGGCCAAGATGGCCGTCCTCAAGAGCCGCCGCAACCGGCTTGCCGGCACCGGCTCCGACGATGCCCCGCGGCTCTTAGGCCACCTAGTGCGGGCGCACCTCTCGCTGGAGATTGAGCACGCTGTGCTCCGGCGGAGGGTGCCCGCCTTCGAGGCACTCTGGGCCCTTGAGGGAGCGCTGTGCCACGTGGAGGACAGCCGTCTCAAATACGCGCTCTGATGTCTTGACCAGTCTGGGCGACCGGGCGGGCGCCATGGCGGACTGTGGCTTCCGGCTTGTGCCGTGCCATGGGCCCTCACCAGGCTGCTTTTGTTTATTTTCTCGGGGTGAGATGCTGAAGGTTTTTGCACGTGTACTATGGGACAGGGAAGGGTGGAACTGTTCGTCTCTTGAGGGCTATATATATGGCATGTTAGACATGATGTGTATTACTGCGAAGGTGTTTGTCACGGTGTGATGTTCTGAATGTCCTGGAATGGTTTCTCTTTGGTGTGGTTTGATGGTTTTTTGCTTTCTGTACCTGATCTTTCCTGAAATAAAGTAGTTAAAAGTCAAGTCCTTTCTTCCTTCTTCTTGAAGCACACACACTTTTTACAGTTTTTATACCCTCAGTTCAGCTGCTTCGAAGCACCCTCAGTAGTGTAAATCATTGTCTTTTCTCTTGACAAGGGGTTATCTGGTTTGGAACATCTCAACAAATTGATTGATAATCAGGAAATCCATAAGATTAGGGAGTAACCAAATACTTGGGAGCCAGCTTGAAATTCCTATGGATAGCAGATATACTGATGGGATATCTCATGGTTTCTTCAGGAACAATAGATAGCTTGCAACATCAGGATTTTGGATTTTCACTTGTTGTGAACAAGCCTCAGCTTAGCATGACTTTTCCAGATTTTACTATAGTCTTTTAACAGACTTAAGGCAATTATTCGGGTGTTCATAACCCTTTTATGTAGAGGACTTCCACCAGTCATCTCGGGAAAGGTATGACAACACCTGTGATTAGGGCTCCAATGGCCTGGACGCTGTGATGAACCCTTAACCATTGTTCAAATGTTGACCATACCCGCTCTGACTCGGTCTCTTGCCTAAGCATTCCCTAACCTGGCAACCGAGTTTCAGTCAATCAAGTTTAAATAGGCCTCCCATAGTGAAACCAAGGAATGTACGGCCCAAGATGCCCATTAAACTTAGAGGTGTGTGTGTGTCTGGGGGTGGGAAAAGTCCTTTGTAAATCCAGATTAGAACTGGCATGATAAAATGCTGAGCTGGGTGAGTGTGAACATGGGTTGATTAGCATTAGGAGCACAGGTTCCCCATCATGCAGTGCTCCCCTGCTTCTCTGGTCCCAGAATTCACTGCAGTCCCTGCTTCAGGCTCTCTTTTCTCCACCTATCATGTAAATGTATGGTCATCTGGTTCCATCTCGGATGCAAATGAAACCTAGGGCAGTTGTTTCACTCTTGCCACCCTTATCTGGAGGGTCTTAGGTGTGTCTCTCACTGCATCTTAATCAGTTTCATTTATGTGGGGGGGGGGGGGGGTGGAGCGGC
>NW_005842498.1:1178766-1183268 GCF_000455745.1 Alligator sinensis | reverse complement strand
GACTGCATCCTGTGCCAGGGTTCCCAAGAACACACAGCTGAGACGTAACATCGGCTCCAGCAGAAGTGTGTCCTCTCGGTGAGATTCACGGAGACTGGGGGGTTTGCCCAGCCGTGCCTTTGTATCTTCTGAGCCCATCTTCATCCTCCCCCATCCCAGGGCTGTGCTGTAGGCAGGGCAGTGCCCTCGTCTGCACTGCATGGGCCCCCATCAATGGACAGGGTATTCTTGGGCTCTCAGATCTTGCTCCCGTAGCAGTGGGGAAAGCTGTCAAGTGGTCATTTGGAGGATTCCTGGGGCACCGACAGCATGAGCATGAATGGACTAGGCTTAAAGGCCCAGCAGCCCCACCCCACCCCTCCGCAGCCTCATGTTTGATTGCAGGGAGCAGTGGCCTTAGGAGCTGGGCAATCAGCACCGTGTACAGATGGGCACTACGAGCAGCTGCTAAGGAACTCCGACGTCCCGTTTGTGCCTGGCATCTCGCTCAGCCTTGGCACCCGGATGCCTCAGCACCAGGACACACCGGATGTGGAGCCGGAGTCTCCACTGTTGCTAAGGAGTTACTGAACAAGGTTTTCACCCGTGTTTCAATGGGGAAAACAATGAGGAAAATGTCTGCAGAAACTGGAAGTGTTGTGCTGCCTTCCAGCAGTGCCTTATGGGAAGTCCTCTGTGCGCTTGCGCTGCTGTGGGGCTCTGGGCCGCTGCTGGACTTAGGGTGCATTTTCCTGAAGACTCCCATGTTGCAGAAATATCATTCCCACTCAGATGGGGGTGAAAGATCATCCAGGTATATTAGGTACAAAGCTCTTCTTCACCGATTGGCCAATGGGGGTCAGTCCTGAGTGTTTCCGGGGAGGTCCTGGCCCGGATTGCATTCAGAGACCCCGGGCCAAAGACACCGCTCCTTGGCTCATCACATCCCCTTCCATACATGGATGAAACAACTTGCATTTCTGTCACCCAAATGCTGTACCAGTACTCAACACAGCATTTTACAAGGCCATCTGCCTGCACATGTAAATCCTCCCCTTCCAGCCCATTGTTTCCTGGAGGGTTTCACACCATTCAGCACTGCTGAAGGCAGCACGACAATCACTTCCCATCGATCGTAACACTCCCATTCCTACAGCCCCGGCTGATATTAGGGTTTTCTCCAGCACAAGCGCTCCACTGGCACATATTCAGATCATAGCCCACTACAGTGTCCAGGTCCTTCCCTGCAGTCTGGTGGCCTGGTCACTCAGTCCAGTCTGCATTTGGGCCCATGGCTGTTCTCCCTAGTGCAGCACTTTACTTTTGAAAGAACTAAGAAGTATACTTTCCAATCTCTCTGGATCCTGGCCCTGCTCTCCAGGGAGTGTGCAGCTCCACTCACCTGGCTGTCACCTGAGTGAGGCGAAGCGCCCACTCAGCCCCATCCTGCAAAGCATCCAGGAAGATATTCACCCTGCGGGACCACGACAGACTCCGGAGAACCCGACTTGCCACCTCCTCCCAACGAGACATCGAGGCGTTCCCAATCCAGCCCCTCGGGTATCCAGTACCCACAAGTCTACCCTGCATTCCCTCAGCTTGCTCACAACGCCCTGGGAGACCGTGCCAAGCCTTGCTCGACTCCAGGTTTCTCACACCCGTTGCTCTCCCCCGACCCACAGGGCCTGGCACAGAAGGAAATCGAGTTGCTCAGGCTCGACTTGCTCTCCATGAATCTGCGCCGCCCTTCCCCTTGCAAACCCCATGGTGCATCTCAGCCAATCAGGCGTGGGAATGCAAATGAGCCGCAGGGGAGGCTGGGGTTGGCTGAAGGATCTCTGATGTCATAATGTGCCGCGATGACCAGCCGAGTCGCTTGTATCACAAAGCCGTGGCACGCAGTCGCCGGGGAGACCGATGCCCCAACTGCCACTCTGAGGCACCTGGCCCCGGTCAGCTCCGGCTGCAGTTGTGTCTGCAGAGAGTCTGGCTGCGGCGCGAGAGACGTCGGAGATGGAGAGGGGCGGATGCTGAAGCTGCCTGTGGGAGGCCCTGACCTGCTGCTGCTGGCAGGAGGAGGAGAGGTAGCAGGCGCAGGGCAGGGATGGGGGCAGATGGGGGAGGAGGGGGTGTCCGTCTCCTGGGGCTGAGACCAGGGTGGAAAGGGCAGGAGGGACCTTCGCACGGCCTGGTCTGCTCCACAAAACACGCAAACCAGCCCTGCCCCGACCGCCCAGGCCCTGACATGTTTCTCTGAGTCCATCCCCACGGACCACCCTTCACCTACCGCCCGTCTCAGCCTTTCCCGTGGGGCTGCCGGTCCATGCAGAGCAGGATCAGTCCCTGTCCCTACCCACAGCCTGCGGCACACTTAGCAGCACACACCAGGACCCAGTCTCCTGCTACTGCCCCTCCCTGCTCCTACCTCTCCTGCCAAACACCCTCCTCAACTCCCGCCTGGGGCTTTGGAGGGCATCGGGGTGCCTCAACACTTGAGCCAACTCTCATCCTCCCTCTCTGCTCACCCGGCAGCATTCAGGACAGTGTCCAGATTCAGGACACAGTGAGATCTGATGACAGCTTGGACCAGCAGCTGTCACAGACAATCAGCAGCACCATGACGATCTCTGATGAGCCTAGCCCGAGGCCCAAGAACATGCCCGGATGTTTCTGGGGACAGGAACCAACTGCAGGAATTTGGGTGCTGGAGCTGCCTGTGCCTAGCCCTGACCTGCTACTGCTGGCAGGAAATGGACAGGTGGGAGCCATGGGGCAGGGCTGGGGGCAGACCGGGGAGGCAGGGGGCATCCATCTCTTGGGGCTGAGACCAGGGTGGGAAAGGCAGGTGGGACCTCCAGGAAACACACCCACTGGCCCTGCCCTGATTACCCAGGCCCTGACATGGCCATGACATGACCTTCTGAGCACATCCCCAGGAACCATGCCCCATCCACGGCTCACCTCAGCATTTCCGGTGGGGCTGCCAGCCCATGCCGAGCAGGATAGGTCCCTGTCCCTGCCCAGAGCCTGGGACACACCTAGCTGAGCCACACCAAGGCCCAGTCTCCTGCCACTGCCCCTCTCTCGCTCTTCCCAAACACCCTCCCGAGCTCCTTCCTGGGGCCTTGAGGGCATCAGGGTACCTTGTCCCCCGAGCCACCTCTCACCCTCCCTCTCTGCTTGCCCGGCAGCTCTCTGAACAAAATCTAGAGTGATGACACAGTGGGAGATGCTGTCTCCCAGGACCAGCAGCTGTCAGAGACAACCAGCAGCACCATCACAAGCTTGGATGACCCCAGCCTGAGGCCCAAGCAAATGGCCGACATTTCCAGAGACACCCCTCCACGCCAGGACAGTGAGCCCACAATCACTGTCTGGTTTCAGCGGCCAGACTGCTAAAGACACGGCACCCACTGGCCCTGCCCCGATTAACCAGGTCTTGACATGGCCATGACACCGACTTGCTGCTGGACGTGGCCCCTCAAGCAATAAAAGAGCGGCTAGAGGGGGGTGACTGGGAGCTGATGTCTCTGACGAGCAAGGACATGGTAGATTGAACAGCCATGTGCTTCCTCTCCTCAGTTTCGGTCCCTGTGTGCCCTGCAACACCTCAATGCTTGCTGGGTACTGAAATCTCAGGCCTCCAATGACACCACACAACCCAGCTTCCTGATCCATAGATGCTAGGGTCGGAAGGGACCTCAATAGATCATCGAGTCCGACCCCCTGCACAGGCAGGAAAGAGCGCTGGGTCTAGATGACCCCAGCAAGATGCATATCCAACCTCCTCTTCAAGACCCCCATGGTAGGGGAGAGCACCACCTCCCTTGGGAGCCCATTCCAGAACTTGGCCACTCAAACTGTGAATAAATTCTTCCTAATGTCCAGTGTAAATCTGCTCTCTGCTAGCTTGTGGCCATTATTTCTTGAAACCCCCGGGGGCACCTTGGTGAATAAAACCTCACCAATTCCCTTCTGTGCCCCCGTGATCAGCCACAAGGTTGCCTCTCAACCTTCTCTTGCGGAGGCTGAATAGATCCAGTTTCTCTAGTCTCTCCTCATAGGGCTTGGTCTGAAGGCCCTTAACCATACGAGTGGCCCTTCTCTGAACCCTCTCCAGGTTATCCGCATCCCTCTTGAAGTGCGGTGCCCAGAATTGCACGCAGTACTCCAACTGCGGTCTGACCAGCGCCCGATAGAGGGGAAGTATCACCTCCTTGGATCTATTCGTCATGCATTTGCTGATGCACGATAAAGTGCCATTGGCTTTTTTGATGGCTTCGTCACACTGCCGACTCATGTTCATCTTGGAGTCCGCTAGGACTCCAAGATCCCTTTCCGCTTCCGTGCCACCCAGCAGGTCATTCCCTAGGCCAGAGCTTTCCAAACTTTTCATGTTGGCGACACACTTTTTAGACATGCATCGTTTCGCGACACAGTAATTCAGTTCCGGGGGAGGGGCCAAGGGAAGCAGATGCGAGTAAGGGAGCTCCGCGGTGCCCTTCCGCAAAATTTTCTGCATT